>NC_079196.1:194201340-194376340 GCF_029499605.1 Hyla sarda | reverse complement strand
ATATGAGGATTTTCTCCTGGTTTGGACAGTTCCTGGTACGGGCATGAGTGTCAGCAGAGAGCACTGTGGTCAAGACAAAAAATAAATTCAAAAAGCAAAGAATTTCCTCTGTAGCATACAGCTGGTAAAAAGTACTGGAAGGATAAAGATTTTTTAATAGACGTAAATTACAAATCTGTTTAACTTTCTGGCACCAGTTGATTGAAATGTTTTTTTTTTTCCCCACCAGAGTACCCCTTTGAATGAATGGGATAAGCTGCAATACCAGGCACATCCACTTGTACAGCTTCTTGTTCTTCATTGTTCTGATCCCCAGGGATAACAGAGGTCGGATCCGACAATGATGACCTATACTAAGGACCCCTCGTAACTATAGTATCTAATACTGATGCTGCATCTATTCTCTATTAATAGTTTGTTATCTTTATGCCAGTTGGTACCATAACTCTAGACATAACTTCTTGACTGAGATAGTGGATCATGACCAACGAAAATTAAAATATTGTTCCACCAAAAATGTCATTGTCATCTTGGGTGTGTGATGGCTCACTGGGTATGTTTTCTACCCCTTCACATTTTCTACCCATTCAGTTCTTACCTATCTATCCTCTAAAGCCCTCCCTCCCTCCTTCCTTCCTTCCTTCCTTCCTTCCTCCCTCCCTCCCTCCTTCCTTCCTTCCTTCCTTCCTCCCTCCCTCCCTCCCTCCCCTTCCTTCCTTCCCTCCCTCCCTCCCTCCTTCCTTTCCCTTCCTCCCTCCTTCCTTCCTTCCCTCCTTCCTTTCCTTCCTCCCTCCTTCCTTTCCCTTCCTCCCTCCTTCCTTTTCCTTCCTCCTCCCTCCTTCCTTCCTTTCCCTTCCTCCCTCCTTCCTTTCCCATCCTCCCCTTTTCCTTTCCCTTCCTCCCTCCTTCTTTTATGCGTCACTTCCTCCCTCCTTCCTTTCACTTCCTCCCTCCTTCCTTTCCCTTCCTCCCTCCCTTCCTTTCCCTTCCTCCCTCCTTCCTTTCCCTTCCTCCCTTTTTCCTTTCCCTTCCTCCCTCCTTCCTTTCCCTTCCTCCCCTCCTTCTTTCATGCTTCACTTCCTCCCTCCTTCCTTTCCCTTCCTCCTCCTTCCTTTCCCTTCCTCCCTTTTTCCTTTCCCTTCCTCCCTCCTTCCTTTCCCTTCCTCCCCTCCTTCTTTCATGCTTCACTTCCTCCCTCCTTCCTTTCCCTTCCTCTCTCCTTCCTTTCCCTTCCTCCCTCCTTCCTTTTCCTTCCTCCCTCCCTCCTTCCTTCTTTTCCCTTCCTCCATCCTTCCTTTACCTTCCTCCCCTTTTCCTTTCCCTTCCTCCCTCCTTCTTTCATGCTTCACTTCCTCCCTCCTTCCTTCCCTTCCTCCCTCCTTCCTTTTCCTTCCTTTTCCTTCCTCCTTCCTTCCCTGAACCCTCTTCCCTCCTTTTCTCTTTTCTTTCTATCCTCTCTGTCACCATAGCCTTCCTCCACCCTGCTCTTTCTCTCTTCTTTACTTCCCTCTTCTACATCTCTTTACTTCTCCCTCCTCACTTCCTTTCTCACACTGTATACTGTATGTATTAAAAAATAAATTAAAAAAAGAATAGAAAATGGCAGACCAAAGGTGTAGTGCCGCAGCTTTGACGCCACTTCCTATACCTGCTTTAATTAATTGCATTAAACAATTACCGACTCAATTAGCCTTTACTTGGGTTGATATTTCTGCAATGGGAAGGTTTTGAGCTGAGGAGCTCTTCTAACATGATGATTCCGTGCATGTTCTCAGTCATTTATTAATTAGTAAAAGTGATCACAGCCACAGAATGTAAAGTATTTTATTATTTGATGAATGCGTAGTCAGCATTAACCCTTAATACCTCAAGGGTATTTTCCAAGGCAATATACAGTGTTATGGTGAGATAGTTGGAGAGGAAGTTCTAACCATGGATCAGGGTCTTTAGTCACCCAGTCACCCAACCTATACATATAATCAGGCCCTTCCCTGTTCTGTCCTTATTCCTAAACATTTCTATAGTGGGTTATGTGGTTTGACTTATGACTTACAACAGTGTTTTCCAACCAGGGTGCCTCCAGCTGTTGCAAAACTACAACTCCCAGCATGCCCGGACAGCCTTTGGCTGTCCGGGCATGCTGGGAGTTGTAGTTTTGCAACAGCTGGAGGCACCCTGGTTGGGAAACACTGACTTACAAAGTAGCTACCTCTACTGGGCACAAGAGATGCAGCTTTCTTTCTTCTGGATAAAAGCAAATTGGAATACCGTATAGGTACAGAATCCATGTGAAGGAAATTTTAAGTGCCAGAAAACAATTCTCCTAGACATTGCAAACCCTATGAAGCCAACAACCACTAAACAACATAAAATAGTATTTATACCTGGAGAAGAACCTGTTTTGAGCCTGAAACAAGTTGTACATTTTAATAAATGTTGTTTCCTAACCTGAGTCCAGGGCCGTCTCTAACGAGGGGCAAAAGGTGCAGCTGCCCTGGGCCCTGTCATCAAAGCAGCTAGCCCTTTAGCCCCACGTTAAAGCAGCTAGCGCCTTGCATCAGGGGCTCAGACAAAATGTTAGACTGAGGGGAGCCCACGCTACCGCGCGCTACCATCTTTTTTTCTTTTCTTTACGCCACCGTCACTTACAGCCACAGGCAGCCACTGAGGCTGTTTAGTGTACCGCAATGGCTGCCTGGGAGATAGTCACACCAGGTGACGTGCGGCGTCAACGGGCATCATGGAGAGGAGCGGAGCAGAGAGGAGTCCCATGTCAGGAACTGTCCAGAGCAGGAGCAAATCCCCATTGGAAACTTATCCTGCTCTGGACAGTTCCTGACATGGACAGAGGTGTCAGCAGAGAGCACCGTTATTAGGCAGAAAAGAACAACTCAACTTCCTCTGTAGTATACAGCAGCTAAGTACTGGAAGGATTAAGATTTTTTAATAGAAGTAATTTACAAATCTGTTTAACTTTCTGCCACCAGTTGATTTGAATTTTTTTTTTCCCACTGGAGTACCCCCTTTAAGGACTGTGCCATGGCCTCTGTCTGCTTCCAGGCCGCAGCGTCACCCAACGCCGGACCAGTATCGGATTATAATAATCCCCTCACGTGTAATCCCCTCCTCCCATGTATAAGGATTGGTCCACACTGCTGAATCTCCCGAAGGAATTTCTGCCAGCAATCCCTTTGGGTGGCGCCAGAACCGTGCAGATCTTTTTGCGGATCCGCTCAGAAATGCATTGTTATCTGGCTGACATTCCATTTGGAGATTCTTCAGTGTGAACCTATTAGTCAGATTATGTAATAAATATTACTTCCACACCCCCCCCAATAAAAGTTTAAATCACCCCCCTTTTCCATTTTCAAATAAAACAATATAAATAATCATATGGTATCGCCACATGTGGAAATGTGCGAAATATTAAAATATAACATTAGTGAAACGGCAACGAGAATGGCGTGAACATAAAAAAATACCAAAGTACATAATTGAAGATTATGTAAAAAAAATTTTAGAACATTTTTTTTATAAAAACCATCAAAAGGTCCCATGAAACAAAAAATGATACCAATAAAAACTACAGATCACAGCATCAAAAATGACCCTCATGCATCTCTGTATACGGAAAACACTAAACACCAAAGCAAACACATGTCATTAAAGGGTTAAAAGGGTACTCTAACCTCTGGAACCCCCTGAGCTTTTCAGATTGGGGCCCTGAATCTACCCCCTGGATGCTCCAGCCCCCATCTTTTAAGACGTATTGGTCTCAGCAGTGATGGCCCTCTCAGCCAATCACTGGCCCAGGTGGTGTCCCGCCTCACTTGGTGATTGGCTGGAACCTCGTTGATGATGTGGGCTGGAACATTCAGCAAGTAGATTTGGGCACCATTCTGTAGATCGTAGGGGTCCCAGTGGTCGGACCCCATGTGATCACACACTTATCCCCTATCCAGAGGGAAAAAAAATTGTATTAGAATACACCTTTAACCCCTTAACCTCTTAAGGACCCAGCCATTTTACACCTTAGGACCCGGCCATTTTTTGAACATCTGACCACTGTCACTTTAAACATTAATAACTCTGGAATGCTTTTAGTTATCATTCTGATTCCGAGATTGTTTTTTCGTGACATATTCTACTTTAACATAGTGGTATAAAAAATTTGTAACTTGCATCCTTTCTTGGTGAAAAATTTGAAAATTTTATGAAAAATTTGAAAATTTTGCATTTTTCTAACTTTAAAGCTCTCTGTTTGTAAGGAAATGGATATTCAAAATATTTAATTTTTTTTTCACATATACAATATGTCCACTTTATGTTTGCATCATAAAATTTACAAGTTTTTACTTTTGGAAGACACCAGAGGGCTTCAAAGTTCAGCAGCAATTTTCCAATTTTTCACAAAATTTCCAAACTCACTATTTTTCAGGGACCAGTTCAGGTTTGAAGTGGATTTGAAGGGTCTTGATCTTAGAAATACCCCACAAATGACCCCATTATAAAAACTGCACCTCCCAAAGTATACAAAATGATATTCGGTCAGCCTTTTAACCCTTTAGGTGTTTCACAGGAATAGCAGGAAAGTGAAGGAGAAAATTCACAATCTTCATTTTTTACACTCGCATGTTCTTGTAGACCCAATTTTTGAATTTTTACGAGGGGTAAAAGGAGAAAATGTATACTTATATTTGTAGCCCAATTTCTCTCGAGTAAGCACATACCTCATATGTCTATGTAAAGTGTTCGGTGGGCGCAGTAGAGGGCTCAGAACCGAAGGAGTGACAAGGGGATTTTGGAGAGTACGTTTTTCTGAAGTGGTTTTTGGGGGGCATGTTGCATTTAGGAAGCCCCTATGGTGCCAGAACAGCAAAAAAAAAAAACACATGGCATACCATTTTGGAAACAAGACCCCTTGAGGAACGTAACAAGGAATAAAGTGAGCCTTAATACCCCACAGGTGTTTCACGACTTTTGCATATGTAAAAAAATAAAATAAAATTTCACTAAAATGTGTGATTCCCCCCAAATTTCACATTTTTGCAAGGGTTAATAGCAGAAAATACCCCCCAAAATTTGTAACCCCATCTCTTCTGAGTATCATGGTACCCCATAAGATGACCTGAAGTGCACTACGAGCGAACTACAATGCTCAGAAGAGAAGGAGTCATATTTGGCTTTTTGAGAGCAAATTTGGCTCGGGGGTATGTCGCATTTAGGAAGCCCCTATGGTGCCAGGACAGAAAAAATACCCACATGGCATACCATTTTGGAAACTAGACCCCTTGAGGAACGTAACAAGGAATAAAGTGAGTCTTAATACCCCACACGGGTTTCACGACTTTTGCATACGTAAAAAAAAAAAAAATAACATTTCATTAAAATAGGTGTTTCCCCCCAAATTTCACACTTTTGCAAGGGTTAATAGCAAAAAATACCCCCCAAAATTTGAAACCCCATCTCTTCTGAGTATGGAGGTACCCCATAAGTTGACCTGAAGTGCACTACGAGCGAACTACAATGCTCAGAAGAGAAGGAGTCATATTTGGCTTTTTGAGAGCAAATTTTGCTTGGGGGGGCATGTCGCATTTAGGAAGCCCCTATGGTGCCAGGACAGCTAAATAACCCCCACATGGCATACCATTTTGGAAACTAGACCCCTTGAGGAACGTAACAAGGGGTACAGTGAGCATTTACCCCCCACTGGTGTCTGTCATATCTTTGGAACAGTGGTCTGTACATCATTTTTAATTTGCACAGCCCACTGTTCCAAAGATCTGTCAGACACCAGTGGGGTGTAAATTCTCACTGCACCCCTCATTACATTCCGTGAGGGGTGTCGTTTCCGAAATGGGGTCACATGTGGGTTTTTTTTTTTTTTGCGTTTGTCAAAACCGCTGTAACAATCAGCCACCCCTGTGCAAATCACCTCAAATGTACATGGTGCACTCTCCCTTCTGGGCCTTGTTGTGCGCCCCCAGAGCACTTTGCGCCCACATATGGGGTATCTCCGTAGTCGGGAGAAGTTGCATTACAAATTTTGGGGGGCGTTTTTCCCTTTTACCTCTTGTCAAAATGAAAAGTATAGGGCAACACCAGCATGTTAGTGTAAAAAATTTTTTTTTTTTACACTAACATGCTGGTGTAGACCCCAACTTCACATTTTCATAAGGGGTGAAAGGAGAAAATACCCCCGAAAATTTGTAAGGCAATTTCTCCCGAGTACGGCGATACCCCATATGTGACCCTAAACTGTTGCCTTGAAATACGACAGGGCTCCAAAGTGAGAGCGCCATGCGCATTTGAGGCCTGAATTAGGGATTTGCATAGGGGTGGACATAGGGGTATTCTACGCCAGTGATTCCCAAACAGGGTGCCTCCAGCTGTTGCAAAACTCCCAGCATGCTTGTACAGTCAACGGCTGTCCAGCAATACTGGGAGTTGTTGTTTTGCAACAGCTGGAGGCTCCATTTTGGAAGCAGTGGTGTACCAGACGTTTTTCATTTTTATTGGGGAGGGGGGCTGTGTAGGGGTATGTGTATATGTAGTGTTTTTTACTTTTTATTTTATTTTGTGTTAGTGTAGTGTAGTGTAGTGTTTTTAGGGTACAGTCACACGGGCGGGGGGATTACAGCGAGTTTGAGCTGCCGCGCAAAATTTGCTGCATCGCAAACTTGCAGCCTGATACTCACTGTAAGCCCCCTGCCCATGTGAATGTATCCTGTACATTCACAGGGGGGGACCTCCAGCTGTTGCAAAACTACAACTCCCAGCATGCACAGTATATCAGTGCATGCTGGTAGTTATAGTTTTGCAACAGCTGGAGGCACACAGGTTGGGAAACACTGAGTTAGGAAACAGACAATGTTTTCCAACCAGTGTGCCTCCAGTTGTTGCAAAACCACAACTCTCAGCATTCTCAGGCATGCTGCGAGTAGTAGTTCGGCAACATCTTTAGAGCCAGATGTTGCCGAGCTACAACTCCCAGCATGCTTGGAGTTGTAGTTTTGCAACATCTGGAGGACTACAGTTTGCAGACCACTAATACAGTGGTTCCCAATCTGTGCCCTTCCAGATGTTGCAAAACTACAACTCCCAGT
The DNA here is from genome assembly GCF_029499605.1 of Hyla sarda. NCBI lineage: Eukaryota > Metazoa > Chordata > Amphibia > Anura > Hylidae > Hyla > Hyla sarda. Next base: position 194,369,234 of record NC_079196.1, on the reverse strand, counting down.
ATGCCAAAACTGTCCAGGCATGCTGGGAGTTGTAGTTCTGTAACATCTGAAGGGCCAGATGTTACAGAACTACAACTCCCAGCATGCCTGGACAGTAAGGGCATGCTGAGGATGTGTAGTTTTGCAACATCTGGAAGGGCACAGTGGTCTCCAAACTGTGGACCTCCAGATGTTGCAAAACTGCAACTCCCAGCATGCCCAGACGCCAAGGGCTGTCTGGGCATGCTGGGAGTTGTAGTTTACAGGGTCCCAATACAGCAATGCATGTCGCTTTACGGCGACGTGCATTGCTGTAAAGGGCCCGACCGCGGCTGAAGATCCACTCACCTGTCGCCGTCGCCGTCTTCATCGCCGGGATCCGGGTCTTCAGGGACGAGGTAAGTACCGGGGCCGGTCCCCAGCACTCCCCCGTCCCCCGCCGCGTCCTCCGGTCTTCCTCCCGTCCTCTCCGGACTTTCAGGGGCCGGGCAGGACGGGAGGAAGTACCTGCCCTCCCCTGCGATTGGTCGGTTAACTAACCGACAGATCGCAGGGGATCGGAGGAGGTGGCAGGCTTGCCACCTCGCTCCTATACTCCAGCATGGTCCTGGCTGTCTGTGACAGCCAGGATCATGCGAAATTACCGGGCGGTCGGGTCCCAGAGACCCGATCAGCCCGGTATCGCCGCAGATCGCAAGGGCGATTTCCCTTGCGATTTGCGGCGATCGCCGACATGGGGGGGCTACATGGCCCCCCTCGGCGTTTGCCCTGGATGCCTGCTGAAGGATTTCAGCAGGCATCCAGTTCCGATCTCTGCCCGGCGAGCGTCAGGGACCGGAAAAGGCCAGGGCGTATGGATACGCCCTGGGTCCTTAAGGCCCAGGGTGTGAGGGCGTATCCATACGCCCTGGGTCCTTAAGAGGTTAAAGGCACAGTACATTTTGGCCTTGAGAACACAGACGATTTTCATTTTTGCGTTTTCGTTTTTTTCCCTCCACACCTTCTAAGAGCCATAACTCTTTTATTTCTTTCTACAGACCCATATAAGGGATTTTTTTTCTGTGTCCAATGGTATTTTATAATGACATTGCTTAATTTACCATAAACTGTACAGAAAAACAAAAAAATATTATTTTTGCGGGAGAATTTAAAGAATTCTTTTACACAGTGCACTTTACCGCAAAACTGCCAAGTCATGTTTATTCTGTGGGTCAATACAATTAATATGATACCCAATTTATATAGTTTTTTATATTATTGTACTGATTTAATTTTTTTAAAACTTTTTTTGTAACAAAATGAGTATGCTTATTATTGTCCTCTTCTGCTCCCTGTAACACTTTTATTTTTGCATATGTGGGGCTGTGTGGGGGCTATTTTTTCTGTGATCTGTAATTTTTATCGGTACCACGTGGGTAGATAATCTGCTTAAACATGCCCCTCACATTGTGAAAGGGGAGGAGCCAGGAGAGAAGAGGGCACCACCCTCAGGAGGGAGGCTCTCAAAGTTTCCATAGGTATATATATGTACATATATATGTAGAGTCCTATATCATATATACTTAATGTACTGATCCTGAGTTACATCCACATCCTGAATTATACTCTAGAGCTGCTTTCACTATTCTGCCTGGTGGGGTCACTGTGTACATTACATTACATTACTTATCCTGTACTGATCCTGAGTTATATCCTGTATTATGCTTCAGAGTTGTACTCACTATTCTGCTGGAGAGGTCACTGTGTACATTACATTACATTACTTATCCTGTACTGATCCTGAGTTATATCCTGTATTATGCTTCAGAGTTGTACTCACTATTCTGCTGGTGAGGTCACTGTGTACATTACATTACATTACTTATCCTGTACTGATCCTGAGTTATATCCTGTATTATGCTTCAGAGTTGTACTCACTATTCTGCTGGAGAGGTCACTGTGTACATTACATTACATCACTTATCCTGTACTGATCCTGAGTTATATCCTGTATTATGCTTCAGAGTTGTACTCACTATTCTGCTGGTGGGGTCACTGTGTACATACATTACATTACTTATCATGTACTGATCCTGAGTTATATCCTGTATTATACTCCAGAGCTGTACTCACTATTCTGCTGGTGAGGTCACTGTGTACATACATTACATTACTTATCATGTACTGATCCTGAGTTATATCCTGCATTATACTCCAGAGCTGTACTCAGTATTCTGCTGGTGAGGTCACTGTGTACATACATTACATTACTTATCCTGTACTGATCCTGAGTTTTTCCTCTATTATACTCCAGAGCTGTACTCACTATTCTGCTGGTGAGATCACTGTGTACATACATTACATTACTTATCCTGTACTGATCCTGAGTTTTTCCTGTATTATACTCCTGAGCTTTCAGAAAACCTGTTTTTAAAAATCAAAGTTGGTATTTTACTTTTTTTTTATTGGAATACACACTACTCTGGGTTGTGTGTAGCAGAGTGAGGGAGGAAGTTCTCCCCTGTATGGCTTCAGATGATGTCACGCCTGCTGGGGAACGCCCCTTCCCAGTCTGTGACTGAGCAGAAAATACAGAGAAATATCAAGGTAGAAAACAAACAAATAATAAAAATAAATAAAGGCAGGGGGCGGTTTATCATGATGGGGGCAGTGATCTGGGAGGATTATAACATTTAACAAGATCATTGATCATGACAGGTACTCTTTAAAGGTACTTTTTAGGATCAGCTGTCCCCTGTAATATGTAGATATTGAAACAAAAAGTCTGTATGCACTTAGTTCTTAATATTGTGTATTGCCATATTTTGAAATAGTGGCGCGATGATATAAAGGTCAGGAAAAAAAATCTTGTCTGTGTTGTGGGGGGAGGCTCACTGTTCTAAAGCGGCGCTGCGGCCTTTAAAATAGTGAGCCTGCGGCCGGGACTGATGGGGGATGTCTCGCAAGTGATGTTCCTCTGCATACGGGCACAGGAGGACGTCAGCGACATCACACATCAGTCCCGGCCGCCGCAGGAAAGAACAAACCACGGACGGCCAGGTGAGTGTGTCTGTAAGTGTATGTCTGTAGTTTGTGTCGGACAGTTAGGCGGGGGGGGGGGGGGTGCGGGGCAAAAAAATTTATCGAAGTCGAAACTAAAGACGGCCCTGCGTGAGTCAAGGTTTCAAGGTTTCTTATATAGTCAGACTTTGGGAATCATTTACTAAGGTTTTTCAGAGTTGATTTCGTAGGGTTTTTTGTGTCGCATGTGCTGTGTGCCAGAATTTCTGACAAAAAATCCCAAAAACCTACTTACTCTCCACTTTACTCAGAAAACCTTACAAAGGGGCGTAGTCATCAGGGAAAAGGGGTGTGTCTTCATAAAAAATACATTTTCAAAAGAAACCTAGAAATATACTAATGTTCCCACATAAAATGTGGTGGATTTGAACTCTGGAAAACCCGACAGCTCAGAGATATTGCAAAATGTAGCAATAGATACAATAGTAAATACCATGGAATAATACCTGACGGAAACAAAAACCCACAAAGAAAACTACACGGCACCCATAGTAAATGAGGCCCAGTGACTTACAGCTGGTACTAGACCAGAGAGAGGGGAGCTGCTATATATTTGGCATAGTTCTTTCCCAAGGAACACTGCTTTTAAATCTCCCTACTAGTTGGATCTCCACAAGGAGAATCAGTATGAATCAAATGTCCGACTATATATAAACATGGACATAAATAGTAAGTACCAGGAAAGGGAGGTGGAAAGTCCATACTCAGGTGAGTGATGTCAACAACATATTACCTATTCAGAGACAGATAGATACATTTATAGATAGATAGATAGATAGATATGAAATATATAGATATGAGATAGATAGATATGAGATAGATAGATATGAGATAGATAGATAGATATGAAATATATAGATATGAGATAGATAGATAGATAGATATGAGATAGATAGATATGAGATAGATAGATAGATATGAAATATATAGATATGAGATAGATAGATAGATATGAGATAGATAGATATGAGATAGATAGATATGAGATAGATAAATAGATAGATATGAGATATATAGATAGATAGATAGATACGAGATATATAGATAGATATGAGATAGATATGAGATAGATAGATGAGATAGATAGATATGAGATAGATAGATAGATAGATATGAGATATATAGATAGATATGAGATATATATGAGATAGATATGAGATAGATAGATAGATATGAGATAGATACATAGATAGATAGATATGAGATAGATATGAGATAGATAGATAGATAGATATGAGATAGATACATAGATAGATAGATATGAGATTGATAGATAAATATGAGATAGATATGAGATAGATAGATAGATATGAGATAGATAGATAGATATGAGATAGATAGATATGAGATATATAGATAGATATGAGATAGATACATAGATAGATAGATAGATAGATATGAGATAGATAGATAGATAGATATGAGATAGATAGATAGATAGATATGAGATAGATATGAGATAGATAGATAGATAGATATGAGATAGATAGATATGAGATAGATAGATAGATATGAGATAGATAGATAGATATGAGATAGATAGATATGAGATAGATAGATAGATAGATATGAGATAGATATGAGATAGATAGATAGATATGAGATAGATAGATAGATATGAGATAGATAGATATGAGATAGATAGATAGATAGATATGAGATAGATAGATAGATATGAGATAAAGAGATATATAGAGTTAATTGACTGAACACATTCTGCCCCTTCTCTCTAGCAGGACGGCCGCCATATGTAACCCTAAACACCCCCTTATGACATAATGCACCATTGCATCACTGAATACAAGAAGTCACTTTAGATTTATCAATTTAAAAATGCTATTCAAAGCAATGAGGTTTTTCCATTGGCAGCTTCCCTAATCTGTCCCACTCCAATTAGGAGGCTATACATTAGCGCAGGCTTCCAAATCCTAGTAAACCATTTACTTTAACTGTTTCCAAAGTAAATAGCTTCAAAGTCATTCAATTACTCCCCATATTGCTTACTGATGCAAATGACACAACATCAACATATCTTAATAAAGCGGCGCCAAGTGCTGCACACAACATTTAGCAGATTTCTGGACACTTTTCTCCGTACACAGCCACACATGGACCTATCATCCAGCGACAATGGATTCCGCCGCCACAAAGGCAAATCTATTACATGGGCTCAAACTGGAATGAAATATTTCGGGTCTTCTGGCTCCCGGTAGAAAATGTAAAAAATTCTAAACTGTATTAAAGATAAAGATTAAAAAAAAAAATAAATCATACGTAAGGGTGAGCTAACACAATTGTGGCATGTCATTCATTTTTTGTTCTGAGTTTTGTCATTTGGCTCAATTTGTAAAGTTTTTGTTAGATGTGTTTTGTTTTTTTGTTGTTTTAATGTTATAATAATTAGGGCTGAAGAAGTCTGGAATGAACAAATAATAACATTTAAAAATGAGCTTTTTGGATACCCCTTTCTTTTTAAAAACAAACAGGAGGAAGTAAAAACCTCTATATCGTGATCATGTTTTGTTTTTTGTTTTTTTTTACATGATTTTGGAAACCTATTGGCAAAAACTGACCACAAATTGTGAAAAAACCCCAACGCCAAAGAAAATAAAATAATAATAACATCAGAAGCAGTGCATTTTAGCGCAAAAAAAAAAAAGAAGAAAATACGTCCAGATGTTAGCTGGAAGTCAATAGGAAAATAAAAAAATACCAAACCCAGAGAGCACTGTGGTCAGACTGGAAAGAACTACACAACTTCCTCTGGAGCATACCACAGCTGATAAGTACTGGAAGTATTAAGATTTTTTTTTAAATAGAAGTAATTTACAAATCTGTAAAATTTTCTGGCACTAGCTGATTTAAAAAAAAAAAACAAAAAAAAAAAATGTTTTTCTCCTCCAGTGTACCCCTTAAACTGGCTTGGGAATAATGTAAAATAATGCAGTGCCAAAGGGTTATGGAGATTCTCTACTGGGACTTCCAGACTGAGAAAAAGAGGTGACACGGGGAATGGTGGGGCTTCATAGGTGGCATAGAAGTCAATTTCTGTGAAAGTAAATTTATTGTAGAATGTTTATGGCTGGAGCATTACAGCAAGGCTGGTGCAAGGATTTTTGCCACCATAGGCGAAAGCCAATTTTGCTGCCCCCTGACCCCGCTCATTGGCTCCACCCTTTGATAAGCCCACCCTTACTGCTATGGAGACACACTGCAATAAACCCCCCTCCTCATGTAATCACCTTACTACTGGGGTGACACACTGCAATAAACCTCCTCCTCATGTAATCACCTTACTACTGGGGTGACACACTGCAATAAACCTCCCTCCTCATGTAATCACCTTACTACTGGGGTGACACACTGTAACAAACCTCCTCCTCATGTAATCTCCTTACTACTGGGGTGACACACTGTAACAAACCTCCTCCTCATGTAATCTCCTTACTACTGGGGTGACACACTGTAACAAACCTACGCCCCTTGTAATCTCCTTACCACTGGGGTGACACACTGTAACAAACCTCCTCCTCATGTAATCTCCTTACTACTGGGGTGACACACTGCAATAAACCTCCCTCCTCATGTAATCACCTTACTACTGGGGTGACACACTGTAACAAACCTCCTCCTCATGTAATCTCTTTACTACTGGGGTGACACACTGCAATAAACCTCCCTCCCCATGTAATCACCTTACTACTGGGGTGACACACTGTAACAAACCTCCTCCTCTTGTAATCTCCTTACCACTGGGGTGACACACTGTAACAAACCTCCTCCTCATGTAATCTCCTTACTACTGGGGTGACACACTGCAATAAACCTCCCTCCTCATGTAATCACCTTACTACTGGGGTGACACACTGTAACAAACCTCCTCCTCTTGTAATCTCCTTACCACTGGGGTGACACACTGTAACAAACCTCCTCCTCATGTAATCTCTTTACTACTGGGGTGACACACTGTAACAAACCTCCTCCTCTTGTAATCTCCTTACCACTGGGGTGACACACTGCAATAAACCTCCCTCCTCATGTAATCTCCTTACCACTGGGGTGACACACTGTAACAAACCTCCTCCTGATGTAATCTCCTTCCTACTGGGGTGACACACTGTAACAAACCTCCTCCTCATGTAATCTCCTCACCACTGGGGTGACACACTGCAATAAACCTCCTCCTCATGTAATCACCTTACAACTGGGGTGACACACTGTAACAAACCTCCTCCTCATGTAATCTCCTTACTACTGGGGTGACACACCGTAACAAACCTCCTCCTCATGTAATCTCCTTACTACTGGGGTGACACACTGTAACAAACCTCCTCCTCATGTAATCTCCTTACCACTGAGGTGACACACTGTAAAAGACCTCCTCCTCATGTAATCTCCTTACTACTGGGGTGACACACCGTAACAAACCTCCTCCTCATGTAATCTCCTTACCACTGAGGTGACACACTGTAATAAACCTCCTCCTCATGTAAACTCCTTACTACTGGGGTGACACACTGTAACAAACCTCCTCCTCATGTAATCTCCTGACCACTGGGATGACACACTGCAATAAACCCTCCTCCTAATGTAACCCCCTTACTACTGGGGTGACACACTGTAACAAACCTCCTCCTCATGTAATCTCCTTACTACTGGGGTGACACACTGTTACAAACCTCCTCCTCATGTAATCTCCTTACTACTGGGGTGACACACTGTAACAAACCCCCTCCTCATGTAATCACCTTACTACTGGGGTGACACACTGTAACAGACCTCCTCCTCATGTAATCTCCTTACTACTTGGGTGACACACTGTAACAAGCCTCCTCCGCATGTAATCTCCTTACTACTGGGGGTGACACACTGTAATAAACCTCCTCCTCATGTAATCTCCTTACTACTGGGGTGACACACTGTAATAAACCTCCTCCTCATGTAATCTCCTTACTACTGGGGTGACACACTGTAACAAACTCCCTCCTAATGTAATCTCCTTACTGCTGGGTGACACACTGTGACAAACCTCCTCCTAATGTAATCACCTTACTACTGGGGTGACACACTGTAACAAACCTCCTCCTCATGTAATCTCATTACCACTGGGGTGACACACTGTAACAAACCTCTTCCTCATGTAATCACCTTACTACTGGGGTGACACACTGTAACAAACCTCCTCCTCATGTAATCTCCTTACTACTGGGGTGACACACTGTAACAAACCCCCTCCTCATGTAATCTCCTTACTACTGGGGTGACACACTGTAACAAACCTCCTCCTCATGTAATCACCTTACTACTGGGGTGACACACTGTAACAAACCACCTCTACTACTGGGGTGACACTCTGTAACAAACCTCCTCCTCATGTAATCACCTTACTACTGGGGGAACACACTGTAACAAATCTCCTCCTCATGTAATCACCTTACTACTGGGGTGACACACTGTAACAAACCTCCTCCTCATGTAATCTCCTTACTACTGGGGTGACACACCGTAACAAACCTCCTCCTCATGTAATCTCCTTACTACTGGGGTGACACTCTGTAACAAACCTCCTCCTCATGTAATCACCTTACTACTGGGGGAACACACTGTAACAAACCTCCTCCTCATGTAATCACCTTACTACTGGGGTGACACACTGTAACAAACCTCCTCCTCATGTAATCTCCTGACCACTGGGATGACACACTGCAATAAACCCTCCTCCTAATGTAATCCCCTTACTACTGGGGTGACACACTGTAACAGACCTCCTCCTCATGTAATCTCCTTACTACTGGGGTGACACACTGTAACAAACCTCCTCCTCATGTAATCTCCTTACTACTGGGGAGACACACTGCAATAAACCCCCCTCCTAATGTAATCACCTTCCTACTGGGGTGACACACTGTAACAGACCCCCTCCTCATGTAATCTCCTTACTACTGGGGTGACACACTGTAACAAACCTCCTCCTCATGTAATCTCCTTACTACTGGGGAGACACACTGTAACAAACCCCTCCTAATGTAATCTTCTTACTACTGGGGTGACACACTGTAACAAACCCCCACCTAATGTAATCTCCTTACTACTGGGGTGACACACTGTAACAAACCTCCCCCACATGTAATCTCCTTACTACTGTGGAGACACACTGTAACAAACCTCCTCCTCGTGTAATCTCCTTACTACTGGGGTGACACACTGTAACAAACCTCCATCTCATATAATCTCCTTACTATTGGGGTGACACACTGTAACAAACCCCTCCTAATGTAATCTTCTTACTACTGGGGAGACACACTGTAAAAAAAAAACCTCCTAATGTAATCTCCTTACTACTGGGGTGACACACTGTAACAAACCTACTCCTAATGTAATCACCTTACTATTGGGGTGACACACTGTAACAAACCTCCTCCTCATGTAATCTCCTTACTACTGGGGTGACACACTGTAACAAACCTCCTCCTCATGTAATCACCTTACTACTGGGGTAACACACTGTAAAAAACCTCCTCCTCATGTAATCACCTTACTACTGGGGTGACACACTGTAACAAACCCCCTCCTCATGTAACTCCTTACTACTGGGGTGACACTCTGTAACAAACCTCCTCCTCATGTAATCACCTTACTACTTGGGGAACACACTGTAACAAACCTCCTCCTCATGTAATCACTTTACTACTGGGGTGACACACTGTAACAAACCTCCTCCTCATGTAATCTCCTGACCACTGGGATGACACACTGCAATAAACCCTCCTCCTAATGTAATCCCCTTACTACTGGGGTGACACACTGTAACAGACCTCCTCCTCATGTAATCTCCTTACTACTGGGGTGACACACTGTAACAAACCTCCTCCTCATGTAATCTCCTTACTACTGGGGAGACACACTGCAATAAACCCCCCTCCTAATGTAATCACCTTCCTACTGGGGTGACACACTGTAACAGACCCCCTCCTCATGTAATCTCCTTACTACTGGGGAGACACACTGTAACAAACCCCTCCTAATGTAATCTTCTTACTACTGGGGTGACACACTGTAACAAACCCCCACCTAATGTAATCTCCTTACTACTGGGGTGACACACTGTAACAAACCTCCCCCACATGTAATCTCCTTACTACTGTGGAGACACTCTGTAACAAACCTCCTCCTCGTGTAATCTCCTTACTACTGGGGTGACACACTGTAACAAACCTCCATCTCATGTAATCTCCTTACTACTGGGGTGACACACTGTAACAAACCCCTCCTAATGTAATCTTCTTACTACTGGGGAGACACACTGTAAAAAAAAACCCTCCTAATGTAATCTCCTTACTACTGGGGTGACACACTGTAACAAACCTACTCCTAATGTAATCACCTTACTATTGGGGTGACACACTGTAACAAACCTCCTCCTCATGTAATCTCCTTACTACTGGGGTGACACACTAGAACAAACCCCCTCCTCATGTAATGTCCTTACTACTGGGGTGACACACTGTAACAAACCTCCTCCTCATGTAATCACCTTACTACTGGGGTAACACACTGTAAAAAACCTCCTCCTCATGTAATCACCTTACTACTGGGGTGACACACTGTAACAAACCCCCTCCTCATGTAACTCCTTACTACTGGGGTGACACACTGTAACAAACCTCCTCCTCATGTAATCACCTTACTACTGGGGTGACACACTGTAACAAACCTCCTCCTCATGTAATCACCTTACTACTGGGGTGACATACCGTAACAAACCTCCTCCTCTTGTAATCTCATTACTACTGGGGTGACACACTGTAACAAACCTCCTCCTCATGTAATCACCTTACTACTGGGGTGACACACTGTAATAAACCTCCTCCTCATGTAATCACCTTACTACTGGCGTGACACACTATAACAAACCTCCTCCTCATGTAATCACCTTACTACTGGGGTGACACACTGTAACAAAACTCCTCCTCGTGTAATCTCCATACTACTGGGGTGACACACTGTAACAAACCCCCTCCTAATGTAATCACTTTACTACTGGGGTGACACACTGTAACAAACTTCCTCCTAATGTAATCACCTTACTACTGGGGTGACACACTGTAACAAACCTCCTTCCCATGTAATTACCTTACTACTGGGGTGACACACTGTAACAAACCTCCTACTCATGTAATCACCTTACTACTGGGGTGACACACTGTAACAAACACCCTCCTAATGTAATCACCTTACTACTGGGGTGACACACTGTAACAAACCTCCTCCTCATGTAATCTCCTTACTACTGTGGTGACACACTGTAATAAACCTCCTCCTCATGTAATTGCCTTACTACTGGGGTGACACACTGTAACAAACCTCCTCATGTAATCACCTTACTACTGGGGTGACACACTGTAACAAACCTCCTCCTCGTGTAATCTCCTTACTACTGGGGTGGCACACTGTAACAAAACCCCTCCTCATGTAATCACCTTACTACTGGGGTGACACACTGTAACAAACCTCCTCCTAATGTAATCACTTTACTACTGGGGTGACACACTGTAACAAACCCCCTCCTCATGTTATCTCCTTACTACTGGGGTGACACACTGTAACAAACCTCCTCCTCATGCAATTACCTTACTACTGGGGTGACACAGTGTAACAAACCTCCTCCTCATGTAATCACCTTACTACTGGGGTGACACACTGTAACAAACCCCCTCCTAATGTAATCCCCTTACTACTGGGGTGACACACTGTAACAAACTTCCTCCTAATGTAATCACCTTACTACTGGGGTGACACACTGTAACAAACCTCCTTCCCATGTAATTACCTTACTACTGGGGTGACACACTGTAACAAACCTCCTACTCATGTAATCACCTTACTACTGGGGTGACACACTGTAACAAACTCCCTCCTAATGTAATCACCTTACTACTGGGGTGACACACTGTAACAAACCTCCTCCTCATGTAATCTCCTTACTACTGTGGTGACACACTGTAATAAACCTCCTCCTCATGTAATTGCCTTACTACTGGGGTGACACACTGTAACAAACCTCCTCATGTAATCACCTTACTACTGGGGTGACACACTGTAACAAACCTCCTCCTCGTGTAATCTCCTTACTACTGGGGTGACACACTGTAACAAAACCCCTCCTAATGTAATCACTTTACTACTGGGGTGACACACTGTAACAAACCTCCTCCTCATGTAATCTCCTTACTACTGTGGTGACACACTGTAATAAACCTCCTCCTCATGTAATTGCCTTACTACTGGGGTGACACACTGTAACAAACCTCCTCATGTAATCACCTTACTACTGGGGTGACACACTGTAACAAACCTCCTCCTCGTGTAATCTCCTTACTACTGGGGTGACACACTGTAACAAAACCCCTCCTAATGTAATCACTTTACTACTGGGGTGACACACTGTAACAAACCCCCTCCTCATGTTATCTCCTTACCACTGGGGTGACACACTGTAACAAACCTCCTCCTAATGTTATCACCTTACTACTGGGGTGACACACTGTAACAAACCTCCTCCTCATGTAATCTCCTTACTACTGGGGTGACACACTGTAACAAACCTCCTCCTAATGTAATCACCTTACTACTGGGGTGACACACTGTAACAAACCCCCTCCTCCTCATCTAATCTCCTTACTACTGTGGTGACACACTGTAACAAACCTCCTCCTAATGTAATCCCCTTACTACTGGGGTGACACACTGTAACAAACCTCCTTCTCATGTAATCTCCTTACTACTGGGGTGACACACCGTAATAAAACTCCTCCTCATGTAATCTCCTTACTACTGGGGTGACATACTGTAACAAACCTCCTCCTCATGTAATCTCCTTACTACTGGGGTGACACACTGTAACAAACCTCCTCCTCATGTAATCTCCTTACTACTGGGGTGACACACTGTAACAAACCTCCTCCTCATGTAATCTCCTTACTACTGGGGTGACACACTGTAACAAACCTCCTCCTCATTTAATCTCCTTACTACTGCGGTGACACACTGTAACAAACCTCCTTCTCATGTAATATCCTTAGTACTGGGGTGACACACTGTAACAAACATACATTATAGAGACGGTGGTGGTGGCTGGGTGGGTGCTTCGGATGAGCGGCGGGTACTTCAGATGCTGGCTGGCTACTAACTTTTTTTGCAGCGGGCAGAGCGGTGCCCCCATCAAGAGGGCGCTCTAGGCAGTTGCCTATTTTGCCTATAGGCAGAACCGGCACTGCGATACACTAATAATGATGCTGGCGACCTAGCCTTAATTGTGGGTAGGAACATTGTGTGTGACTCCTGGAAAACGTCTTATTCTTTATGTATATATATATATATATATATATATATATATATATATATATAGTTAAATCCGGTCATGACTGCAATTTCACACCAATTCATGGAGCCCAAGCCTAAATTACAAATTCAGCTCTGCTACATGAGTATAATCTTCTTCGGGTACACTGCAATATCTTAAAGAAAGAATTCCAAAAATTGGACAAATACTGTCCAAAACGTTCAGAATAAAGAGTTTTTGAGCTTTTCTATTACCTCCCAGGTTAAATATACTGTTGTAAGCTGTTGCTCCAAAGCGACCTTACAGGTCATTTATTAAAAAATCTTAATCTTTCCAGTACTTATCGGCTGCTGTATGCGCCAGAGGAAGTTGTGTAGTTCTTTCCAGTCTGACCACAATGCTCTCTGCTGCCACCTCTGTCCATGTCAGGAACTGTCCAGAGCAGGAGCAAATCCCCATAGCAAACCTTTCCTGCTCTCGACAGTTCCTAACATGGACAGAGGTGTCAGCAGAGAGCACTGTGGTCAGACTGGAAAGAACAACTCAACTTCCTCTGTAGCATACAGCAGCTGATAAGTACAGGAAGGATTAAGATTATTATATAGAATTCATTTACAAATCTGTTTAATTTTCTGGCACCATTTGATAAAAAAAAAAAAAAAATGTTTTCCATCAGAGTTTTCCTTTAAGTCTCTGTGATTAGATTTTTTGGGATCCATTGGATCTGATCAGCATCATGTAAAAAAATATTTCCATTTTAATAAAATTTTTTTCCCATAAATCCATCGATATCCTTAAAATTTTTTTAAAAAAAGCATTCGTACAGCACCATTTGTCTAATCCCAGCACAGCTGCATCTATGCATTTTATTACTGTAACTTGGTCATGTGATCACCACTATGACCCACAGAAAGTTACATGGCAATAACAAAGTGAAGGCAAAAAATACATCTGAAATGGGACATTTTTTTTGGTATTTTTTGCCTTCACTTTGCTATTGTCATTATTGACCGGACATCATCACAAGATTACCGGAGGGACCGCGAGGCTGCGACCACTTGTTACACGCCACTTCAGATGTTCTGCTCTCAGCATAACTCTGCCAGGTAAGGGACCATTCACTTGGCCCACATTATCTTTTGGTTTAACATTGGGCTATCTGCACGAGGTGCGCACCATTTTTAGTCTACTCACAGAAAGTTACATGGCTTAAAGGGGTTCTCCACTGCCCTGTCTTCCGGAGCTCCGCTCGCAGTGTCCGGAAGTTTATCACTCCGGACGCTGTGTGCGGGCTTCCGTGTTCGAGGCCGCCCCCTCGTGACATCACGCCCGCCCCCTAGTGACATTATGCCCGCCCCCTCAGCGAAAGTCTATGGCAAGGGGGCACGACAGCGGTCGCGCCCCCTTCCCATAGAATTTCGTTGAGGGGGCAGGCGTGACGTCAAGAGGGGGCGGCCTCAAACACGGAAGCCCGCACACAGCGTTCGGAGTGATAAACTTCCGGACACTGCGAGCGGAGCTCCGGAAGACAGGGCAGTGGAGAACCCCTTTAATGCAGTGTTTCCCAAGCAGGCTGCCTCCAGCTATTGCAAAACTACAACTCCCAGCATGTAACAGAAAATAATAAAATAATGCTTTTACATGTTCCTCACTAGGTCATGCAGAAGCTTTACGTTCCTTTTTCATGTGTCTAGCTTCTGTATCTGGCTCACAAATCTGTTCTGCTGCTCACACAGGCTCTTTTCATCCAATTATTGCAGGCTGTTCTGTAACCCCCTCCTTTTTGTTTTCATGCTGCAGTCTGATAGGACAGGAGTGAGCACAGAGGAGTGTTTGTCCCGCCCTCACTTACTGGACTTTGTCCCTGCCTGTGCTTCAGCTGAGACAAAGATGACGCTGCAGCCGGACAGAATTATGTTCTGGATGGTATGGGGACCCCTAGTGGTGTTTTTCTATAAAAAGGAGATAACATTTTTATGAAGTATATAAAAAAAAAAAAAAAAAGGTTAAGGATGCAGGGCATACATGTACGCCCTGCGCCCAGTCCCGGTCTATAACACGGGGTCACGCCGTGACCCCGCATCATAGTGGGTCGGTCCCGGCGGCTAATGAAAGTCGGGACCCTGGGCTAATAGCGTGCGGCACCGATTGTTGTGCCACGCGACATTAACCCTTTAGATGCGGCAATCAAAGTTGATCGCTGCGTCTAAAGTTGAAAAAATTGTATCCCGGCAGCTCAGTCAGGGGTGAAACCATGGTGACCCGATCAGCTAGGACGCCGAAGGAAGGTCCCCTACCTGCTTCCTCAGAGTCCAATCAGCGATTGACTTCTCCATGTCTGAGATCCAGGCAGGAGAAGTCAAGCCCCGATAACACTGATCATCCGCATGTAGCTCTATGCCAATGATCAGTGTTAGGAATCAATGTAATGCATATTATAGCCTCTAGAGGGGGCTATAACATAGGGAAAAAAGTGGGGGGAAAAAGTTACTAATGATGAATTAAAGGGGTATTCCAGGCCAAAACTTTTTTTTATATACCAACTGACTGCGGAAAGTTAAACAGATTTGTAAATTACTTCTACTAAAAAATCTTAATCCTTCCAATAGTTATTAGCTTCTGAAGTTGAGTTGTTGTTTTCTGTCTAACTTCTCTCTGATGACTCACGTCCCAGGAGCTGTGCAGTTCCTATGGGGATATTCTCCCATCATGCACAGCTCCCGGGACGTGACATCATCATTGAGCAGTTAGACAGAAAACTTCAGAAGCTAATAACTATTGGAAGGATTAAGATTTTTTAATAGAAGTCATTTACAAATCTGTTTAACTTTCCGGAGCCAGTTGATATATATAAAAAAAGGTTTTGCCTGGAATAATTACTTCAATTAAATAATTACTTCAATTAAAAAAATCTTAATCCTTCCAGTACTTATCAGCTGCTGAAATTGAGTGGTTCCTTTCTGTCTGACCACAGTGCTCTCTGCTGACACATCTGTCCATGTCAGGAACCGTCCAGAGTAGGAGCAAATCCCCATAGCAAACCTCTCCTGCTCTGGACAGTTCCTGAGACAGACAGAGGTGTCAGCAGAGAGCACTTAGACAGAAAAGAACAACTCAACTTCAGCAGCTGATAAGTACTGGAAAGATTTTTTTAATAAACAAATCTGTTTAACTTTCTGAAGCCAATTGATATGGAAAGAAATAAAATGTTTTTTTTTTACTGGAATACTCCTTTTACCTGAATACATTTTTCACATCCAATGAATCTTTGGGCCCATGGCATAGATTATGTGGCATATTCCCCAGTTGTTTAATACCTGCATTAGGAATAAAACATTAGTAGGGTTATCCTGCATAATACAGTCGGCTCTTACCCTGGGACATGCATGCTCTAATAAGTACTTATGGTAATGACATCATCTGCCAATACTTATCACACATACGATATGCACAGGCTCTGAGGACCACAGGGTCCTTTCGTCATACGGGACCTTTGACCTAAAGCTTCTATTAAGTAACCGTGTATTGGACATAGGCTGTCATTGCTCTCTGCTTAAAGGTCAATTATTACTCCCGGCTTCTATGTCAAGAACAAAATGAGTTTACGGGCTGACGAGAACAAAAAGCTGCTATACGCTATACATATAAAGGGTTAATCCTATGATGTTTAAAACACAGCTCCCCAAATCGGCTTTATGGGGGTTTCTGCTAGATGAAGAAGACAGCTGGGTAGTGCAATTCAATCGTATTTCTACCTATGCGTGTTATTACTGTAACTTGGTCATGTGATCACCACTCTGACCCACAGAAAGTTTCCCCAACCTAATTCTGGTACTGGCCAGTCTAAAATAAAAGTTCTTGGTTCCCCTAAAAAGTTATGGAATGTTCCATTGGATGACACATATATTATATTGTTATAACTACAACAAAATTGTGCTTTGCACAGGTACCACATGCATACTTTCTAACATTTAAATGGCCAAAAACAGGGAATTTAAAGGGGTACTCCGGTGGAATATTTTTTTTTTAAATCAACTGGTGCCATCAAGTTTAAGAGATTTGTAAATTACTTCTATTTAAAAATCTTAATCCTTCCAGTACTTATCAGCTGCTGTATGCTCAACAGGAAGTTATTTTCTTTTTGAATTTCTTTTCAGTCTGACCACAGTGCTCTCTGCTGACACCGCTGTCTGTCTCTGAAACTGTCCAGCGCAGGAGCAAATCCCCATAGCAAATCTATCCTGCTCTGACATGGACAGAGGTGTCAGCAGAGAGCACTTTGGTCAGACAGAAAAGAGAAAGAAGGAAAAGAACTTCCTGTGGAGCATACAGCAGATAATAAGTACTGGAAGGATTAAGATTTTTAAAAAGAAGTAGAACTGGCACCAGTTGATTTAAAAAAAAAATAATGTTTTCCACCGGAGTACCCCTTTAAGTCTCATCCCCAAGACAAGGGTTGGGGTAGGGTTTAAATAAACCTTATCCCTTTTGAGGGCCAAACTGTTGTAGCATTTTGTTTTAGTCGTTAGCACTGTTGCTTTAAAGTGCTTGGGTCCTAGGTTCAAATCCCATTAAAGGGGTATTCCAGGCAAAAGCTCCAGAAAGTTAAACAGATTTGTAAATTACTTCTATTAAAAAATCTTAATCCTTTCAGTACTTATGAGATTCTGAAGTTAGGGTTGTTCTTTTCTGTCTAAATGCTCTCTGCTGGCATCTCTTCTTGTCTCAGGAAACGCCCAGTTTAGAAGAGGTTTGCTATGGGGATTTGCTTCCAAACTGGGCAGTTCCCAAGACAAGTGTCATCAGAGAGCACTAAGAACAGAAAAGAACAACCTTAACTTCAGAAGCTCATAAGTACTGAAAGGATTAAGATTTTTTAATAGAAGTAATTTACAAATCTGTTTAACTTTCTGGAGCCAGTCTCTTAACCACAAGACCATATGATACCTATACTTCAGATACTGGGATAATAGATAGTACCCATATGGAAATTACAGTGGTCCCTCAACATATGATAGTAATCCGTTCCAAATGGACCATCGTTTGTTGAAACCATCGTATGTTGAGGGATCCGTGCAATGTAAAGTATAGGACAGTGGTCTACAACCTGTGGACCTCCAGATGTTGCATAACTACAACACCCAGCATACCCGGACAGCCATTGGCTGTCCGGGCATGCTGGGAGTTGTAGTTTTGCAACATCTGGAGGTCCGCAGGTTGAAGACCACTGGTATTGGAAGTTATACTCACGTGTCCCGCCGCTCCGGACCGTCACCGCTCGTCATCGCTGCCCTGGATGTTGCCGTCCATCACTCTCGCCGCGTCCCCGTGGTGTCCCTGACACTCCGGCAAGGCCTCTGCTTCCCTGGCATCCTCGCTCTCCGTTGCCGCCATCACGTCGCTACACACGCCGCTCTTATTGGATGACGGGACGGTGTGCACAGCGACGTGGTGACGACGATGGAGAGCGCCGACGATGCAGGAAATACCGAAGAGGACGCGCCGGAGCCCCGAGGACAGGTAAGTGATCGTCAGCGGAGCTCACGGGGCACCGTAAACGGCTATCCGGTGGCAGCTGAAGCAGTCTGCGCTGCCGGATAGCCGTTTATGCGATGGCCCCGACATACAAAAGCATCGTAGGTTGAAATCATCAAATGTCGGGGCCATCGTAGGTCGGGGGTCACTGTATTTATAAAAAAAAATAACTACCAAATAACTGGCCATGTAGCCTTTTGCACCCAATCAGAACGCAGCATTCATTTCTTAAACTGGTATGGAAATATAAAAGCTGCACTGTGATTGGTTGGTATGGGCATTGGGTATTTAGCTGATCAGAGGGGGTCCAATCACTGGGGCCACCCACCACTATGTCTCCCCAATGAATGGAACTCAAGCTCAGCATTCAGAAGCCCCATAAAATATTAATGGAATGCTGGCCATGCAAGTAGTGCCACTCTATCCATTTGGGGGACATCTGACTTCTATTCTTGGGATTGGTGGGTGCCAGCGGTCAGCCCCCATCTTTGAGCCTATAGTGTGAATAGGAAATTAGATGACACCTATTTCAAGGGGTTCTCTGCCAAATAGGGTTGTCTTATAACATATGCCCAGGCTACCAAAAACAAAATAACAAGCAATACTTACCTCTCAGTCCCTGTAGCCTCCGGTATAGGTTGTCCTTGTCTCTGCAGAGTGCTCCACCTCAGAGTGCCAGGCCAATGATTTACAGAGCGCCAGTGGTCTCTAGTGAACTTCACTTTCTGGTGCTAAGCCCAATAGGTCACATTGTCACTCCGCTGGCCGCAATGGTATCCCTCCTCTTATCCCTCAGCACCAGAAAGTGGAGCATGGCAGAGACCAGGAGCAGTGATACAAGAGACTACCGGGGCCAAGTGAGAGGTAAGTATGTTTTTTTTTAAATGCGTTTTTACCATTCAAAATCAAACCGTGGGCCAGGACAACCAGGCACTCTAGAGATCAATAGTCCACTCCGAGGGAGCAAACAAGAGCCACAGGGAGAAGGAGTCCATAAAGGGGAACTCCGGCAAGAGATAAGATGTATGATTGCAGGGGGTCCAACCACTGGGACCCCTTTGATCTCCGACCCAGCACCCTGGCTTCTGAGCACTTATGTTCAGGACAGCAGCTGTGCTAGGCTTCGGAGCAGCGGTGGTTGACACACCCCTCCATTCATGTCTATGGGAGGGACGGAGATAAAGAGTTCAGTCTCCCATCAATATATATGGAGGGGCCGTGTTGATCACAGCTTAGGACTATAGTCGACAGTAATCCAACATGGAGCTGAGATCGCTCCATGCATGAGGATTACCGGGGCGCATGTGGTCCCTGTGGCCGAACCCCCCACAATCAGACACGTATCCCCTATCCTGTAAACAGGGGATGAGATGTCTAGTACCAGAGTTCCCCTTTAAAGGGGTACTCCGGTGGAAAACTTTTTTTTTAAATGAACTGGTGCCAGAAAGTTAAACAGATTTGTAAATTACTTCTATTAAAAAATCTTAATCCTTCCAGTATTTAATCCTTCCAGAAAATTATTTTCTTTTTGGAACACAGAGCTCTCTGCTGAATCATGAACACAGTGCTCTCTGCTGACATCTCTGTCCATTTTAGGAACTGACCAGAGCGGCATATGTTTGCTATGGGGATTTTCTCCTCCTTTGGACAGTTCTTAAAATGGACAAAGGTGTCAGCAGAGAGCACTGTGCTCGTGATGTCAACAGAGAGCACTGTGTTCAAAAAGAAAATAATTTCCTCTGTAGTATTCAGCAGCTGATAAGTACTGGAAGGATTAAGATTTTTTTAACAGAAGTAATTTACTAATTTGTTGAACTTTCTGGCACTAGTTGATTTAACAAAAAAAAAAGTTTTCCACTGGAGTACCCCTTTAAGTACATGCAATACGTTCTATGCTGAACTATATGAACCTTCATTTGGCAGGATCCGTGCATTCTAGCTATATAACATTTTTTTTTTAACATTTCCCTTAAATTCATAGATGGCCATTCTGGTCCAGTAAAGAGAAAGATATGAAGACGGGTGTTAGTTTTGCCTCATAGGTTCCTTTCTTTAGAAGCATTGGCAACACAAACTGGTTTTGTGCATTTAACCACAATCTTTCAACACTGTTTAAAATACCATTAGCAGTAAAAAGAATGAAGGAATAATTGACACTTATTGCACTTATTGGCGCATTTGACTTAAGTAGGCTCCTTTGTGTTGTCCGTACTCGGTCTTGCAGGTCACACTTACTTATTAACCAGGGAAGAGATGTTCATTTGTGATTGAGAATAATTTAACTCAGGAGGTGTTTCCGTGCACCACTATCCAGTACTTGGGCCTTATATATACAATAAGTGTTTTTGTTTGTTTAGTTTTTTTGTGTTAAAATTTCTTTTTATTTTTTTTATTTTTTTGCAAAATCTTGTTGACCTGTAGGCTGTCTGCAAAGTGTATACAAATAATTGGACCAATCGAGAAAAAATAGAGTCCACTAAAATGTCACTTTTACTTTATTCCATAAAAAGGCATCAGGGTCATTAGTACTTAGAACGTCCAAAAATAGTTATTTGTAAATAAATATTTCCAAAAAACAAAGCAAGCAAATTCTGAATAGGGAAAAAAAAAAAAATCAATTCACATAGAGAAACTTTTTCTCGATTTTTAAAAACTTTTTTAGACACAAAAAGCAAAGAAATTTTGCGTATCAAATCTAGTTTACAGTTTGTCCTTATCACAATGAGACTAAAAGAGATGATATTTCCCTAAGGCCTCGTTCACACTGCCGTCGGGCTCAGTTGGGTGGAGTACCGTCGGCAGTTCCGTCAAGTTTACGGGATAAAAAAAAACTGTGCAAGCTCTATTTTTATTTCTCCGCTAAATTCCTTTAAAATTACCGGATCACTGAGGGGCCCCATGCAAGTAAATGAAGGCCTTTGGGACCCGGCAGTAGCTGTTTGCATCCAACCTGTTTCAGGGTCCGATGGGCTCAAGAAAAAAAAAAAAGATATGATCGGACCCTTTAAGGGGTATTCCGCCCCTAGATATCTTATAAAGATGTCTGATAGTGGTGGTCCTGCCGCTGGGGACCCCCGCGATCTTGGCTGCGGCACCTCAGTCATCCGATGCATGGAGCGAACTTTGCTCTGTGCCGGATGACTGGCTATACGGGGTGGAGGCTCGGAACATCACAGTCACACCCCGCTCGTGACCTCACAGCCACGCCCCCCTCAATGAAAGTCTATGGGAGGAAGCGTGACGCCCCCTCCTATAGACTTGCATTGAGGGAGGCGTGGCCATGACGTCACAAGCCGGGCGCGGTTGTGATGTCACGAGCTTCCTGCGCGGCGCCCGACACTCTAAACAAACGTAGGGTGCAGCAGGGAGATCTTTGGATAGGGGATAAGATGTCTAGGGGCGGAGTACCCCTTTAACGGGTCGGATGCAATTGGCCTTTAAAGGGGCACTCCGCCATAAAGTTCAGCACTTGACCAAACAATATTTGTATAGAGATGTCCCTTACCCAAAAAGGAAAATATTTATGGGAGTAAGACAAAATTTTTTCGGTCCCTACAAGATAACTTGGTCACTTATCACTTTTTTTTTACCGCTGCCGTGGAAATTCCTGGTTTTTAATTTAAGAATTTTTTTTTTTTTTTTAAAGATATTTTTTTTTATTATACAGTACATAATCTGCATCATGGCAAATGTCCAAAAAAAAGTCTTTTAACAAGACTCCTTTTACGTTATGGTTTTCCGTTTCCGCTGTTTACACATATGTCTCAAGAGCAGGAAGACCCTTGTGAGGTGTGTGTTCAACGTTTACATAGGCCTCTATAAGAAAATGTGCGATTTCAATATTTTTGGTGTTTTTTTATTTTCTTTAGCTGGATACGACAGCGTAAACTAGTGCATCCCAAACAGTGTGCACCCAGCTGTTGCAAAACTACAACTTCCAGCATGCCCGGAGAGCCTTCGGCTCTCCGGGCATGCTGGAAGTTGTAGTTTTGCAACAGCTGTAGGCACCCTGGTTGGGATACACTGGCGTAGACACCTGTCCTATTCCAAATAGCTTCTGTTACAATCTGTTTTAAAATTCAATGCAAAGTATAGGAGGATGGATTGTGCTGAATTACAAAAAATTCTATCAGTTTATTTTTTTTTCCCTCTGTCCGTTTAATCCACCTGTCTTGTTTTTTTGTGTATTTGACTGGTTTCTTAAAGTTAAAAAAAAAAAAAAAAAACTGACGGAGGGTTTAGTCTTTTTTAAGAAATGGCTACAAACATAGAAAAAATAGAAAGTTGGGGATCTGATTTTTGCTGGATGTAAAAAAACATGTCCACTTTTGCTCCTTTCAGAGCCACTAAATACAAAAATGATACTTAACTGGATGTCCAAAAATGTGGCACATAAGAGCCTGCCTCTCATCCATAGCCAAAAAAAAAACCTGCTAGAAAATATCAAAATATACAATAAAATGTATAGTATCTTTTATTTAGAAGACCAAAGACAAATAATATTTTGGAATTATTTTCGATTGCTATTTTGTATTCTTCTTAAAGATATATATATATATATATATATATATATATATATATATACATATATATATATATATATATATATATATATATATATATCTATCTATATATATATATATATACAGACTTAAAAATAAATACTGATATATGTATATAGTAAAAAATAATATATATATATATACAGACTTAAAAATAAATACTGATATATGTATATAGTAAAAAATTATATATATATATATATATATATATATATATACAGACTTAAAAATAAATACTGATATATGTATATAGTAAAAAATTATATATATATATATACAGACTTAAAAATAAATACTGATATATGTATATTATAAAAAATCATATATATATATACATATATATATATATATATATATATATATATATATACAGACTTAAAAATAAATACTGATATATGTATATAATAAAAAAAAAAAAATATATATATATATATATATATATATATATATATATATATATATGAACCAAAGACTTTGGTCTTATCTATGGATGGACTTTGATCAAGTCTTTTTGGGACGCTGGCACCACCACTTTTTCTGGATTAGATAAGTAGTGCTGCATTGCTTTGGGACTGTATATATAAATATATATATATATATATATATATGCAGAGCCCTATCACTAAAAATAAAGGAGAATATCTACAACTTACCAAATAGAATTCATAAAATATAATGTATCCAGCAAATTAAACACCAAATCAGTTAATGTATTCTTATTTTATTTAAAAAAAATTAAACAAATTGATATATATATACATAAAATCTGATCTTTTCTCATTCTTAGTAGCAGTGGTGGTGATAGTAGTAGTTGTGATACTGTTATCCATTTGGAATAACATTTTCAGTATTGCAGCTCAATCATTATTCTTATGCTATTCATATAAGAAGACTAGAGCAGTGATACAGTATTACATATAAGAACACTATATGTCAGTCAGTATTACATATAAGAACACTATCCGTCAGTATTACATATAAGAACACTAGAACAGTGATACAGTATTCTGAAATTTTAAAAATAGATTAAAACTCAGAGTAATATCTTCTTGTTACACAATGGCCGGAGTACACTTTTTACTTTTCACACAGAGAGAAGGAGACACACTTTGTGAGTGGAACTTGTTTTATCTTCACTGACCAATATATATAAAATAATATTCCTGTCTCAATGGAAATAATTCATCACTAATTAGCGGTTACATTATACTAGAAATACATCATTATCCTGCAGATATACTGTGTACACTATATTATATTTTATTGGCGCGGCATCACGCTCCTGGAGAAATCCATTATTTTATTATTGGAGTGAGACCAAATATGAATTTTTTATTTCACAAAATATTTCACTAAAAATATATCTTTTGATACTGATTTCATATTATCTATCTATGTATCCAGTCAATATCTATCTATCTATCTATCACATATCTATCTATCACATATCTATCTATCTCATATCTGTCTATCTATCTCATATCTATCTATCTATCTATCTCATATCTATCTATCTCATATCTATCTATCTATCTATCTATCTATCTATCTCATATCTGTCTATCTATCTATCTCATATCTATCTATCTATCTATTTATCTATCTCATATCTATCTATCCATCTATCTCATATCAATCTATCTATCTATCTCATATCTATCTCATATCTATCTATCTATCTATCTATCTATCTATCTATCTATCTATCTCATATCTATCTATCTATCTATCTCATATTTATCTATCTATCTTTCTATCCATCTACCTACCTACCTACCTACCTACCTTTTCCTCTCTAATATTGATCTACCTCTATAGCTATCTTTTGGTCTAGCTAATCTATCTGTTTTTCTATCTTTTCGATCTCATATATCTATCATCCATATATCTAACTACTTAGCAACCTACTTCCTCTCCCTTATCGATCTACCTACATAGCTATTGTTCCAGCTTTTATCTATCTATCTGTCTTTTATCCGTATATACTTATGTCTTTCTCAGTGATCTACTTATATAGCTATCTATTGGTCCAGCTAACATTTATTTTTCTATCTCATATCTATTTAACTTACCTATATCTATCCATCTTCTTACCTACCTTTTTCTCTCTTTTATCGATGTACATATTTAGCTATTGGTCCAGCAAATATCTATCTATATGTCTATCTATCTAGCCGAAATCTATCTGTATGTCTATCTATCTCTTACATGGATCTACCTATATATAGTCTAGCTAATATCTATCTTTTTATTTATTTATTCTCTACCTATCTATCTTTCTATCTATCTATCGAAAAACTTTAAGACATTTTTCTTAAGTTTACCATAATGGTGGAAGTTCTGTATACTAAATAACTGGGATGGATACAATAGGCATAAAATAGACTTTTCATCATATACAGTAAAAATATGAATGACCAGATTAAAAAACACTATTGGTCAACCAATCATTGCACAGATCTATGCCACTGGAAAACATTGTATCTGTGTTAAATCTTCCCAATAAAAATTGCACCGTGTATGGCTGGCCTCAGACCTCACCCCTCAATTCTTAATTCTCCATCTTATAACACTGTTTATAGGACGTCAATCATAAGTTACACGCCAAATTGCTGCTTCTCGTCAATTCCCCCGAGTTATCAAATGAAGTGTGGAGCGGTGGAGTCAATCTAGAGCCATTATCTCCTTCCGCTTCACTCTCAGCAGCTTCTATCGCAGGCCTTGGCCTACTGGAGCCCAGTTGAGGTGGGTTCTAAGTTGTCCCCCTTTCGGTGACTTGTCCTCGACAGGGTTAACAGCTCTTTGTCATCCCTAATTTTAATCCTCCAATAGGCCAATGGCTCACGTTGTTCTGATCTGGTAGAGAGAAAGCGTTAACTATTATCTGCTTCTAGCTTGACCATCTGCTGTTGTAGAAAATTCAAAACCCTAGAGATCTACTTATATCCACATCGTAAACGAGAAAAGATGTTTTAATTAAGGGAAATCAGGTTAACTTAGCTCTAATTTACAAGCCGCCTGCTTAATGAATTGTCTATGCTGCTCTCTCTTTGTAGAGAGTAAATCTAAGGATCTTTTTCACTCTGCAGTTCAGACACTAATTAACTAAGCAAAATTTTCTGTAACAACCCCGGTTCTCTCTAATAGTTTTACCTAAAGCCAGCCTGTCCATTGCTTATACAAATTGCCAATTAAATTTGATTGATATAATGAAATTGGATTTTATTTTCACTTACCTTATCCATTCCTCCTCACTAATTCCCCAGCACCCATAAAATAACTTTAACCTTAATGTAAAATTCCTTTCATATTACCGCTTTTTTTTTTTTTTGTTAAGGGGGAAAAAAATTCCTCCATAATTTGAATTTTTCTTTAAATTTAAATTTTTCTTTTTTTTCTTTTCAATTTTCTCTATAAATAGCACAATGAAGATAGACATGATTTGGCCAACAATATGTTAAAGCACTTTGAAAAAGAAAAAAAAATCTAATGTAACATTAACAGTTTTTAAAATCCATATAGCGGCTTAATTAAATATGTTGTCCTGTTTATAGGATCTGTGGATAATTATTTAGAGTCATTTAATCTACCCAATTTACACGTTAATTAAAACCGAAGGCGAGTCGGCGTCTTTTTTCCCCTCTCTCTATCAAGTCGGACAAACTTAAGAGGAGAAATGCTGCCGTCTAGAGGTCTTTTCCTGAAACTGCGCCCTTGAATGAAAAGATCGGAGAAAATTAGCGTTCTTATAAAAGAAAGACTGTGTATCTTTTTTTTTTTTTTATTAATATTATTTTTTAATTTTCAATTCTAATTTTGATAATTTTTTTCAATAAATATTTACATTTCATTTTAAATAGAATTAGATATAAACATTCCAGTTTTAGTTTAGTTAGTATTTCCTGTAGAGTTCATACATAGGTATGGATGTTGGTTGCAGAACTTAAAGTTGCGGCGCATCCTTAAGGCCGGTAGTTGATGTTGGGATTTGTCTCTTTAGGATAGATCCGTGTATGGAATACGCAAACTTTAGTAACTTTGATATTAATATGTTTTGTTACATTTGTGCAGTTATATAGAAACATAAAAGATTGTCGGCAGAATAAGCCTATCTAGTCTACCCTTATAGATTTATCTTAGGATAGATATATGTCTATCATAGGCAGGTTTACAGTCACGTATGGATTTACCATCCACATCTAGCAGGAGTACTTTCTTTCAGTAAAATAATCATTTTTTTGTACTTTATTGATTGATATAGTATCGCTAAAGAAATGATCTATGCCCTAGCCCTGTCACATGCGGTATCTCTTTAATAGTGTGTCATTAATACTGCTCTTATTTGTGTGTGTTGTTGTGTATATGGTTATTAGGCTTGGCTATGAAGTCTGTTAACCAAGTGGTAATTGTTTAAGCATTGTACTCGACTCCGGAGCCCTTTGATTTAGTGATGAATTATGAAGCTCTTACTATATTGATTGTTAATTGTTTTCCTCCTGTTCCACTTCCCCCTTGCACCCCATCTGTTCCTTTCTATGAGCCTGTGTGTGTTTTGTCTTTGTCTCTCCGCCTTTTATTGACACCTTCATTTCAATGGTCACTTCTGCTACCATTGGCAATCTCTTCTGCCCCATTAACTCATCGGCACAGGGGGCTTCCCCGACAAAGAGATGAAATGGGATCTGCTTCTTTATTGAATGTATTGTGTGCTGGCTAATTCCACTTTGTCTCTTAGTCTTTCCAACCGCCCCAGACACAGAGACCCCTGGAAGCTGTCAAATCGCATGCACCGACTGCAAAAACTGCGCCCTGAAACCATAGCAGATAATAATAAGAATAATGATAATATAATAACATTTTTATTCATAATTCCATAATGGTATTGAAAACGTATTTAATATATAACTGATTCATATTAACACTTTTGGCTGCTGTTGTTACTAGTATCATTAATTATTAATTGTTATTATTTATATACTATAAAGCAATAAAAAGAAGTTATAATTGATTCAATTTTAACAACCTACTATGATAATTATTATTTTTTTTTCCTGATTTATTAACCTTTGCACTCATGTGCTTAATATAAGCATTCATAAACTTTATCAACTTATTGGGGAAGGGGGGCATTTATCATTTGCAAAGTTTTCTCCTATTTGTGTTTTTGTTTATTTTAAACAGTTTTGGAGCAATATTGTTTGTGACAAATGATTAAACTGTTCATGCCTTTAAAACAAATTTGGAGTTTAAAATGTCTTTTTTTCTTTGACTTGATTGTGTATGGATGGAACCTGGTTGGATGATGAGTACAGATGCCTCAATGTGAAACAAAAAAAAAAAAAACGTGCCAATGACAAATTTTACTAAAACACATAATAATGAGAAACCACGCCTCCAGGAGGTGGATGATGTAAACCATGGCGCACAGAGCGCGATGTCTGCTTACGCTTGTGCAAAAGTCGTGATAAATTCTGTACAAACAAAATCCACCACATATTTACCACTTTTTTCACCCAAGATAAGCAAAAGCAGCTTGATAGATTTCTATAGAATGATGATTATGATAATAATATAATATTAATAATAATCATTATTATTACTAATAATAACAATAATAATATTATTATTTACAGTATTATTCATTAGGAATTGTAGTTCATTGTTAGGGTGGTTTTACACAGTTTTTATTTATTTATTTATTTATGGTTTTTTTCTTTTTTTTCTTTCTTTTTTACAGCAATTTGTGAGCCAAAGCCAGAAATTAATGTAAGAAAAAAAAAAATAAGATTCATACTCTTCTTACTGGATCCACTTCAGGCTTTGGCTTAAAACACTGCATTAAAATCTGAAAATCCTCCCATAAAAACACTGTGTGTGAAACAACACCTAAGTTATGTAGTTATTTATCTGGCCACGTAGTCATTTGCTAGAAATATTTTTTGGAAATTCTATTACTATACGCCCTGTTCAAATAAAAAAAACAATATAGAACAATAAATGTAAGAATTCTAAATAAAATATTAAATATTATCAACAATTACATTTATAAAAATTCGGAACTAAAAAGTATTCTAAAAAAATGTAACAATCAAAAAAAAACCGAATCACTAGTTACAATTTATAAAGATGAATGTTATCATTTGAATCTATAATGGAATATTGTTTTTGAGCGATGATGACTATGGGCTTCCTGAAAAATTTAAGTGGTAACCTATATTTCGGCATACAGTATGCTTAAAGTTTTTTGGGGGGGGTTGGTGGGGTGGGGGGTGCTTTATTTGTTTAAGTCCAACACTATTTTTTGCTATAAGTGTCCACAAAGGATGTTTTTTTTTTTACATCAAATAACCTATTTTTGAGACTATAGAGAAGCTGGCACACATAAGGCAGGTCTGGAATTAGCCGGGTAATTAGATTATTTAGTAATTTGGGCGGCTGCATGGAGGCAATTATTGGGTTTACTGTAAAACAACTCAACAGCCAAAGGGCAGCGCCGTTATGAGCACAAAAACACCTGATATTAGGAACGGGAGGCTGGAGTAATATAAAATTACACGTAATAAATAATTAAAAGACCGTGTGAGTATGCAATGTAAAACAGACTCTTTTAAATGTATGACTGCAATTAGTTACTTCTGTGCCCAGGGCTATTTATCTATTACTTTCTACAGTAAACTGGGTCTGGCTGGGGAGCTGGGGTTTGGGTACTTTCTTACCAAATAATTCCACTGCAGAGAAGTATTTTGTTTATACGTTGATTGTCAAATATACGGCAGATATTAGCCTCGAAAAGATGTGTTGTGTTTAGACACAACCTTCATGCCACAAGGACTAAAAACTGGGTGGGGCCTATTATTTAAATAGGATTAGGAGCAATAAATGAAAGTAAAAAATTTGACGCATTCTACGCCCGGCAGATGGCTACTGGGATCACTGGACCTAATATGTTGTTGCTACTTTGATCATGAATACAGCCATGTAGCCTGAAGAGTGGCACATGGAGTCCACGCAGCTTCGTACTACAGAGCCATACACACTCTTTGTGCCACCATATGGAGCTTCGGAACAGTAACATTTTAAGGCCGTACTCACACATGAAGTTTTTTTACTCATTTATGGTGCAGTTTTCTTTTAGTGAAAGTCAAGAGTTAAAGGGGTACTCCGGTTGCTCAGCGCGTGGAACAAATTCTTCCGAATGCTGGAGTCGTTGCCGGGAGCTCGTGATGTCATAGCCTCGCCCCCTCATGATATCACGCCCCGCCCCCTCAATGCAAGTCTATGGGAGGGGGCGTGACGGCCGTCACGCCCCCTCCCATAGACTTGCATTGAGGGAGTGGGGCGTGATGTAATGAGTGGGCGGGGCTAAGAGGTCACGAGCTCCCAACGCCGACTCCAGCATTCGGAACAGTTTGTGAACATATGAGCAGCGGAGTACCCCTTTAATACAAAAGGAATTAAATGTTTTGTGGATATATAATAGTTTCCCATAATAATGAGGTTATCACAATTCTAGAAGTTATTCCCTATCCACAGGACTAGCTGATCGATGGGGTCCGACTGCTGGGACCCCACCAACCACAGGAACAGAGGTCAATTGTCCCCAGTGAATTGAGCAGTAGCAT
This sequence comes from Hyla sarda, assembly GCF_029499605.1. Classification (NCBI taxonomy): domain Eukaryota; kingdom Metazoa; phylum Chordata; class Amphibia; order Anura; family Hylidae; genus Hyla; species Hyla sarda. The sequence goes on along the minus strand of NC_079196.1, from coordinate 194,338,134 downwards.
GGATGCTCAGCCGGGACGTCAAAACATTGCTATGTACTGAGCTTGGAAGTCTGACAGTAAATAAAGCAGTGAATGGGGCGGTTCCATTTACTCAGGGGACAATTGACCTCATGGTCGGTTTGCGTCCAAGGGAATAACTTTTTTTATATTGAGATAACCCCTAGAAGCCTATGATTACCACATCATGTTCCCGCACAAGTTGGAGACTGTACAGACCCTTAACCCCTTAAGGACTCAGCCCATTTTGGCCTTAAGGACTCAGACAATTTAATTTTTACGTTTTCATTTTTTCCTCCTCGCCTTCTAAAAATCATTACTCTTTTATATTTTCATCCACAGACTAGTATGAGGGCTTGTTTTTTGCGCGACCAGTTGTCCTTTGTAATGACATCACTCATTATATCATAAAATGTATGGCGCAACCAAAAAACACTATTTTTGTGGGGAAATTAAAACGAAAAACGCAATTTTGCTAATTTTGGAAGGTTTCGTTTTCACGCCGTACAATTTATGGTAAAAATGATGTGTGTTCTTTATTCTGAGGGTCAATACGATTAAAATGATACCCATTATTACATACTTTTATATTATTGTTGCGCTTAAAAAAAATCACAAACTTTTTAACCAAATTAGTACGTTTATAATCCCTTTATTTTGATGACCTATAACTTTTTTATTTTTCCGTATAAGCGGCGGTATGGGGGCTCATTTTTTGCGCCATGATCTGTACTTTTTTTTGATACCACATTTGCATATAAAAAACTTTTAATACATTTTTTATAATTTTTTTTTAATAAAATGTATTAAAAAAGTAGGAATTTTTGATTTTTTTTTTCCGTTCACGCCGTTAACCGTACGGGATCATTAACATTTTATTTTAATAGTTCGGACATTTACGCACGCGGCGATACCAAATATGTCTATAAAAAAAAAAATTGGCGCTTTTTGGGGGTAAAATAGGAAAAAAATGACGTTTTACTTTTTTATTGGGGGAGGGGATTTTTCACTTTTTTTTTACTTTTACATTTTTTTACTTTTTTTTTTTACACTTGAATAGTCCCCATAGGGGACTATTCATAGCAATACCATGATTGCTAATACTGATCTGTTCTATGTATAGGACATAGAACAGATCAGTATTATCGGTCATCTCCTGCTCTGGTCTGCTCGATTACAGACCAGAGCAGGAGACGCCGGGAGCCGCACGGTGGAAGGAGAGGGGACCTCCGTGCGGCGTTATGAATGATCGGATCCCCGCAGCAGCGCTGCGGGCGATCCGATCATTCATTCAAATCGCGCACTGCTGCAGATGCCGGGATCTGTATTGATCCCGGCACCTGAGGGGTTAATGGCGGACGCCCGCGAGATCGCGGGCGTCGGCCATTGCCGGCAGGTCCCTGGCTGCGATTAGCAGCCGGGATCAGCCGCGCATGACACGGGCATCGCTCCGATGCCCGCGGTTATGCTTAGGACGTAAATGTACGTCCTGGTGCGTTAAGTACCACCGCACCAGGACGTACATTTACGTCCTGCGTCCTTAAGGGGTTAAAACAATAGTTATAAAGTCCTTAAAGTGAACCTGTCTTATCACAGAAAAACATAATGCTTCTATATGTTACTCACTAGGTCATGCAGATTCTTAATATGTCTTTTTATGTGTCTAGCTTCTGTATTTGGCTCACAAATCCCTCTGTTCTGCTGCTCACTCATTCTGACATTCGCTGCTCAGGAAGGAGTGTGTCCAAGATAAGAACTGATCCCGCCCTCACTTTCCATGCATTCACTTCCTGCTTGAGTCTGCTGTGCCGGGACTCTTCATCCAATCATTGCAGGCTGTTCTGTAACCCCCTCCTCACTGTTTTTATGCTGCAGTCTGGTAGGACAGGAGTGAGCACAGAGGAGTGCTAGTCCCGTGCTTACTTCCTGGACTTTGTCCCTGCTTGTGGTTCGGCTTAAACAAAGATGTTGCTGTAACCGGACAGGATTATGTTCTGGATGGTATGGGGACCGCTAGAGGTCTTAGTTATGAACCATGATTTCTATACGAAAGTTAATTTGAAAGGTTAATGTTTTGTCAGGATACAAAACACACTTCTGCCATAGTTTTTATGACTTAATTAGTTTAAAGGAATACTCCGACCTCGGAATGTGATATGTTGATTGCTTACATAATGCTTTGGTTTACTAGTTTATTGTCTGTCATTATTAAAGGGATACTCTGGTGCAAAACAAATGTTTTAAATAAACTTGTGCTAGAAGGTTAAAGAGATTTGTAAATTACTTGTAAAGAACTTCCTCTGTATTATACAGCAGCTGATAAGTATTGGAAGGATTAAGATTTTTAAATAGAAGTAATTTAGAAATCTGTTTAGGTTTCTGGCACCAGTTGATTTAAAACAAAAATGTTTCCACTGAAGTACCCCTTTAAGAATGACAGACAACAAACTAGTAAACCAAAGCATTATATCAGCAATCAACATATCACATTCCTAGGTCCCCTGATGGTGACTAAAAAGAAAAAAAAAATTAAATAAAATTTATGTAAGAAAAAAGTGTCCACAAAATTAAGGGAATAATTTTATTTTCATACTGACACATATATTAAACTTAAATTTTACTTAAACTATTTAAAGAAATAAAGTAAAAAAAAGACCAACCACATGCCAGCAAACCCATTATACTCCCTGAAAAAAAGTTTGCCAATAATTGTTAATTTTTAACATAATGTCCAAAAAAGGTTTTATTTAACAATAATGACTTTCCTGCTATAAACAATGAAAAATATAAAAAGCTACGGATCTTGTTTGATGCAAAACGAAAACTATGTTTCCATAAAACAAATTATTATTGTGCAAGTGTAATAAAGTTGTAAAGAATGATATACCGTACATGGTATTGCCATGTTGGCACTCACTGAAATAATAAAGGTGACATAACTTTTATACTCTGTGGTGAACCGTGCAAACTTTAAATTCCAAATAAAATAGAAGAAATTTTGTTTTTCTTCTATATTCAAAAGTTTCTTCAAAATAGGGCCACTGAAACAGACAAATAGTCCAGCAAAAAACAAACCCTCATACAGAAAAATATAGATGTTATAGATCTCTGAATGTGGTCTAAAGGCAAAAAGAATCAAGTCCGGAGGGGGGGGGGGGGGGGGGGGGTGTAAACAAAAATTTGCCAACTTACCCAAATTTTTTTTGTTTTTGTTTTTATACTTTGTACATTTTCCTTAGAAATCTGCAGCAAATCCAAAAAGATAGTAAACAACAAGACAAAATGCTGTACTGGGAGCAAATTTTTACATTTAGTCCTTTGTAAATGAGTTCTAAGTACTGTTTTTGATTTTATATTTTGTCATATATATATATTTTTTAAGAAAAATTAAAATGCGTTGTTTTTTTTTTAACAATTTCTATATAATGTTTCGTACATATACTTTGCATTTCACTTAGGCTGGGTTCACATATGTCTGGTACCCAGCATAGGTGAATTCAGCCTAAGTCTCAATGCAACTGATGGCAATGTGTTTAACATCTGCGCTCCGGCCAGACACGCTGCCCGTGAGCGCTCTCTTATCATGTCCCCGCTGCCAGCGGGGCTTGGATTCGCATCGTGGGACACGCCCGCATGCGAATCCCAGCCTGTCACTCACCTCCCTGGTCTTCCTGTCCTCGCAGCCCTGGCGCCCGTGCCCCTGCCTCATAGGGCGCGCGCACGCCGGAGCTGTTACATTTAAAGGGCCAGTACTCATCTAATTAAGTGTCTACTCCTGAACCCTGTTTTTAATTATGAGCTCCTCCCATTGTTCCGGCCAGATCTTTGTTGCCTTGTGCCCTAGTGAAAGCATACTGTGTTCCTGATATCCGTGTTCCTGATCCTTGTCTATATAAATAAACCAGCTTCTATTAATCATTTGGATTTATCCTACCTTCGTCTGTGACAGCTAGATCCAGCTTCCGTTTCCTTTCTTCTCCCTGTCTTCATTGTTTGCACGCTCTGTGCGAGCGTGGGAAGCCGCGGCAGTCTCCTGGATACATATACCTTTTTGAGTGTTGTGCCTCTCCAGCACAACGGAATCAGGTGAGCGAGTTGTCTACCCGATCACCCCCACGTTGAATCCACCATTGATTCCACACAGGGAGCGCTCCGTGTTCTTTTGATTTTTGTTCCGTCACCTGTCACTGCACCTGTGCCACCTGCCCTGATCTACTGCTACCTTGACCTCATCTTGCCAGTTTTCTTTTGTGCCACGCCACATCCAAGAAACTTGTGTGGGCGAGTCGTGCAGGGGGTAGCGACCTGGTAGCCGCCTGCCGTAGCAAGACCATCCCGCTTTGCGGCGGACTCTGGTGAAAACCAGCGGCACCTTAGACTCCGCTCCCTGGCACGGCTCACGTCATCATCCACACAGGCCCAGAGGATCCACCACCTGCCGTGACCCTAACAATGTGCATTAGTTGTATGGTATCTGGCGTCCATTGTTTCTGGCTCCGGACAGGGGAATGCAGGAAGCTGCGCTGCTCTGTCCAGTGCAGTCTGGCGTGTCCAAGCATCCGGCGTCAAAATTGGGAAGCTGGATGATTGTGAACTGTCCCATTCAAATGAATGTGATCAGTTCTAGCATCAGATTCCCTCCAGTGTACGCTGGAGGAGGACTATGCCCGACAACTGATATAAGTGAATCCAGCCTTACTCACCTCTCAAACAACTCTCCTGAATTTGGGCTACACAGCTGAAAGTTTGATAAAATGTATGCGTGTTTGTAAGTGAGTAGGAAGATTTGTGCTGTTGCTGTGTGGAGCTAACAGAGGACATTCTACCTGATAACTATATTGTAGAGGGAGTGCAGAAAATGTGGGGGTTCTAGCCTCCGAGCGCTACTGTGGTGGTAAAATTAAGCGAAGATGCCAATGGTACACTGGAACTTTTTTATTATGAATAAAAGTAACAACTGGACAATGCGTTTCGGCGTGCTCTCACGCCTTCCTCAGGTCCACAAAGATAATTTCATGGTGTCCTGTCTGCGTTCTTCCAGTGTGCTGGCGGACATCACACAGGAAGAACCCAGACAGTACACCATGAAATCATCTTTATGGACCTGAGGAAGGCATTAGAGCACGCCAAAACGCGTTGTCCAGTTGTTACTTTTATTCATAATAAAAAAGTTCCTGTGTACCATTGGCATCTTCGCTTAATTTTACCACCCCAGTAGCACTCGGAGGCTAGAACCCCCGCATTTTCTGCACTCCCTCTACAATATTGTCTTTTCCGTACCCCGTTTGGGGCGACGGACAAGGGGGCACCGAGCAGCAAGGTGAAACATCCCACCACTTACCCATAGCCCCTTTGGAACTGTGCTATACATTACGTACAGCTCCCAGAGGTCAGTACCATCACATAGGTTTGGTGGTGGGCATCCTCCCTTTGCTTTTCTATTCTTCATCCAAGTACCCAACCTACTACGCCAGAGAGCGCCCCGTATTCCCCTTTTTTTCTTCCTCTCCTACATTTCTAGTACCTGATAACTAGAAATAATCTACACCCTGTAGAGTGAATGATGAGTTCCTGCAACTGTTGCCTGTGTGCACAGGAAGTGTGGGTGGGACAAGCAGGGTTCTGTGTAGGCTCTTGGCTTGTCAATCATCCAGCTCTGTAAGCAGAGGGCATGTCACAGAGCCTCAGTGCACAGAGAAGCCAGTTGTCAGCTCTAGATGAAAGTTACCACATGAGATGTGAGAGCAAGCAAGGGAACACCCCCTCCTTCTCAGTAAACTGCATGCAGTGCGCACAACATAAACAAGGGAATAATAAGCCATAAAAGGATGAAAACCAGGATTTAATCACATGGACAGGATCAGCACCACTTAAAGAGTAAGCATGAATCATTAATAAATGTATTTCGTAACAAGTACACTTTTACCAATAAGACATTTATCCCCTATCCTGTGGACACGTGATATGTTTTAATATCGACTAAATATAGGGGTCAGTGTCAAATTCTCAATAAGTCCAGAATTCTGTGTTGATTTTTTCTTAATATGTGTTTTAGACGGAGCATCACTGATAATTCCCGGCCCGGAGTTGGGCATGAATGGTGACAAGAATGACCTAAAAATTTAACTAACAAGGATCTTCTCACATGATACTTAGAATTCAATATTAAGGGTACACAATGGAAGAATGGGGCTTTATGGACCATGTTATGAATAAGAGAAGGACTCCGATGATGCAGTGTAAATGTTGGGGGCTTTATAAATATTAATGCACCTGTCACAAATATTACTTTGGCCACTGGGGAGACTTGTTAGATAGTGCAAGTAATTAAAATTACCCATCTGACAGACTCTTGTGAATGTCAAGGGTTGGCTATAAGTGACCCTTAACAATCATGAAGAATTATGGTTATTATTATTATTTTTAAGATATATTATTTTCTAAAATTAGTGAAACATTTAAAAATGTGTTCTTTTTTTCAAATTTCAAAACTCCTATAATAATTTTTTAATTGGTAAAAAAAAAAAAAAAACTATCCCTTTAATTATGAAAAACTATTAAAGCTTGACCTTTATGTTACAAAATGCTAAAATATATCCAGGACAGAATAAATTATAATCTGTTTTCCACATACTTACCACATCCTATAATCCCCTTCAAGATCCTATTTTATAGGGCAGTGGTCTTCAACCTGCGGACCTCCAGATGTTGCAAAACTACAACTCCCAGCATGCCCGGACAGCCGTTGGCTGTCCGGGAATGCTGGGAGTTGTAGTTTTGCAACATCTGGAGGTCTGCAGGTTGGAGACCACTGTTATAGGGGGTTGTCTAGGATTGTAAACTAGGGACTGCTTTTTATTTTCCAGAAACAGCGCCACTTCTGTCAACGGGTTGCGTCTGGTACAGTATTGAAGCGGGGTTTATATTCGAAATGTGCAGAGTAGTATCTGTAGAATAGAGATCACACTCGTTGGTGCTGCAATCCAAGTATAGAGATATTTCTGGGACACAAAGGTCTTATGTGAAGTTAGCTTCTGTTTATTAAAAGAAAAGAAAAAAAAGTGGCACCAACGGGTTTTGGAGGTGCAAAATCCTTCATCAGATTGATACCTGTAATCTTATGCATCACTGTTCCTGACTATGTTTCTGCATTGACCCTTAGATACTATGCTGGTATCTAGCATCAGACTGTGCTACAGTCTCTTTCTAGGCCCATACCAACTTTCCAAAGACTGTACTATTCCTATTCCTCCAGCATTACTTCTCTGTCTGTTCTCTGCTTCCAGTCAGTGACTATTCTGTAGACCATGAGCTGGAATTTTGCCTACAGCAAACTCCAACCTTTCTTGCATGGGGCAAGGATAAAGAGCATGGAATCTCTAAATAGGCACTGCCAAACTTCTTTCTCCTGTTTTACGCCCCTTCCTCCCCTTTCCTGCTGTTAAAGGGGTTATCCAGGGAAAAAAAAATTTTTTATGTATCAACTAGCTCCAGAAAGTTAAGCAGATTTGTAAATTACTTCTATTAAAAAAAACTTAGACAGAAAAGAACAACTCAACTTCAGCAGCTTATAAGTACTAAGTGCTCTCTGATGACACCTGTCTCGGGAACCGCCCAGTTTAGAAGCAAATCCCCATAGCAAATCTCTTCTACTCTGTGCAGTTCCTGAGACACGCAGAGATGTCAGCAGAGAGCACTGTCAGACAGAAAACAACAACTCAACTTCAGCAGCTGATAATTATTGAAAGGATTAAGATTTTTTAATAGAAGTAATTTGCAATTTACAAATCTGTTTAACTTTCTGGAGGCAGTTGATATATAAAAAAAAAGTTTTTTCCTAGAATACCGCTTTAAATTCATACGCTCTGAAAATCAGCTAAGCTTTGTCCTGTGTCTGCAAGAGGGGCAATACAAGTCTATAGAGGAGGAAGGAAGGAGCTCACCCACCAGCTCTGGGAGAACTTCAAATTATAGATGGAGCCTGCAGAGCAGAAATCTGCTAAAATACCATATACAAGTTATATAGTGGGCAGAAATAGTGATGCCCCTAATGTACACACAAAGGACAGATTGTCCTGAAAAGTCACCTGAAATGACAGGTACGCTTTAAAGACCCTATAAACATGCATTGGCTAAACCCAACGATTTAAGTGGGATTCACTGAGCATTTGATGTGTATGGGGTCTTCTCAACTCTCCTCCAACAGATGGAAGAGAGAGAAAGATAAGGCATGTTGAATTTCATCTGCCTGATCCTTTTGTTCTTGGGAGATAAGCCACCACCAGAGAAGATTTAATGCACATAGCAAAGATAGACATTGTTTCTAGGTTTTTTATTGTTATAACTATTGTAATAGCTTAAAGGGGTACACCGCCTCTAGACATCTTATCCCTTATCCAAAGGATAGAGCATAAGATTTATGATCGCGCCGTTGGGGACCCCCGCAATCTCGGCTGCAGCACCCCAATCATCCAATGCGAATGAGTGGTGATGTGGGGCGGAGGCTCATGACGTCACGACCCCTCCCATAGACTTGCATTGAAGGGACATGGCCGTGATGTAACGAGTGGGGCACAGCCATGATGTCACGGGCCTCCGGGACTACACCCGATGCTCTAAACGAATGCAGGGTGCAGCGGGGAGATCGTGGGGGTCCGCGGCGGCGTGATCAAACATAGGGGATAAGATGTCTAGGGGTGGAGTACCTCTTTAAAGGGGTACTCCGGCGCTAAGACATCTTATGCCCTATCCAAAGGATAGGGGATAAGATGCCTGATCGCGGGGGTCCCGCCGCTGGGGACCCCCCTGATCTTCCACGCCGCACCCCGTTAGAATCAGCCCCTGGAGCGTGTTCACAGGGATGGAGCATAGGGACATCACGGCTCTGCCCCGTGTGACGTCACACTCCGCCCCCTCAATGAAAGTCTATTGGAGGGGCGTGACAGCTGTCACGCCCCTCCAATAGACTTTCATTGAGGGGGCGGAGCGTGACGTCACACGGGGCAGAGCCGTGATGTCCCTATGCTCCGTCCTCGTGGTCGAGATGGGCTCAGCCTGGAAGCCGCTAAAGGTGGGTGCTGCATGGTAGATCCCGGGGGTCCCCAGCAGCGGGACCCCGGCGATCTGACATCTTATCCCCTTTAAGCAGTACTTGATTTCCTTGTAGCTTCTTCATTCAATAATTAGACCTCTGAAATCAGGGAGAGACCAAGTTCCTTATCAGATATGTATTAGAGAATTGTTTTATACACCACTGCATAACATATCATACGTTCTCTTAAGGCTATGTTCACACAGAAGAAATTCCGCACAGAATCTGGATGGAAACTGCTTCCCTTTTCTTCCCTGTGAATCTGTACCCTAATTCATACGACGCCAATTTTCTAAAACAAATGTTCACTTAACATGGAAGCCATGTCCAAGCCATGGTCGCCTGGATGCAAATTGGCCCAATCAAATCGGGCTAAATCCACATCCAAAACTACACAAACTGTTGTCCCAATTTTTTGTTGTTGTCCCACGTATGTAGAGCGGGTGAGAAAACATAAGTGTCACCATATTTCTCACTAATACTACTTCTCTGAGACAATAGTATCTGCTAATTCCAGGTCTTTTTGAAGCTCCACAAGTGTCCTTGGCTCTTGGACGACTCTTCTGATTATTCTTCTCTCCTCTGTCAGACATCTTGTGAGGAGCAACTGATCGAGGCAAATTTATGGTGAAATGAATGTCATTCTACATGCCTATAGTAACCATTGTTATATTTTGTAGCAATTAGGTAGTAAAGGTCTTAAGAAAGCTCTTTGCTTTTACTCATCCTAAGATGTGCCTTGTGGGACACCTCGGCAATGAGACCTTTTTGTAGCCATCAGTTTGGAATGAACCAGCTGATATTAATTTACACTGACAAGGGGCTGGATTGCTTATTAATTACTGATAGATTCCAGCTGTTGTCTTGGCTTTCCTTGCCTTTTTGTACCTCCCTTTCTTGTGTTTAATTTCACATTATTACACATAAATTCATTTCTGAGCCTATTTGTTTCATAAGAAAGTCTAAAGGAGTGTTTCTCAACTCCCCCAACACAATTTGAGGCTATACCATAGTTCCTAGGTCTCCAAACTGTGGACCTGTAGCTGTTCGGGCATGATGGGAGTTGTAGTTTTGCAACATCTGGAGGGCCACTGTTTGGAGACCACTGATGTAACACATGGCCAAATCCAATTCACCAGAGAGGGAGCCATTCTAGATTGGGACCTTTTAGGGGGGTCATGGACAGGGTACTGGTGAATTTCCCTCCTCTGTTCTCCTCTGCCAGTTCTCTGTCTTCCCTGCCATTTCCACGTAAGGGGCCAGCCATTCCTTATGGAACTAAGCCAATAAACATATCAAGAAATTAAGAAAAATGGCGCAGTGACCCAGTTTCTTGCAACAAAACCTTAATTTTAATAGTGCCATAAAAAAAAAAAAACGGAACGGCCGCCTATTCGTATGCTAATATATGTATTTGTTCATACCGACTCCAGACCTGATGAAGGGCACACGGCGCACAACATTTGTGCGTTCCCCATGTTTGTGCTTTAATAGACTGGCCTCGGGGGAGAAGCCGTAAAATAAGTAATGTCGCTTTAAATAGCCTGCACTTTGGTGTGTTTCCGCATCTCATTACGGAGAATCAGACGGAACTGGATTTAGTTGTTTTAGTTTCAATCACGACGCGCCGACAATGCAAAGTTGAGGGATTATATATTTTTTTCTACTTCGGACACCTTTAATATTCAATTATGTCAACCCCCCCCCCCTATTATTTCCGAATCAATAACGTTACATTAAGGGAGGTTTGCTGTAATATACTGACATCTGCTGGATTGGAATAATTGGCGTTGGTGTTCATATGGAAATCTCTAATGAAAAATCTATACGGACACGAGGGCTCGTTCTCTGGGGCTCGTACATTATTCCGCTGCCTGTTGTGTCGAATGCGCAAATGAGCTTCTGTACAAAAGGGATCAAAGGGCAAGTCTTGTGTTTTCCGAGTCCTATTGTTCTGTGTGTGTCAGGACAACAAGCACAAAGCGGGCCTGGAGACAATGGAGAGGACTAACTGCATGTAGATGACTCCCGTGCTGGCGGCGGCCCCCGAAAACATAATTTTAACACATTGAGGAGAAATGATTGCAACTGTTTAATTCTTAGACCAGTGCTTTTCAACCAGGGTGTCTCCAGCTGTTGCAAAACTGCAACTCCCAGCATGTCCGGACAGCCTTCGGCTGTAGTCTAGCCATTAAAGGGGAACTCCGGCCCTAATAGATCCTTTGGATAGGGGATAAGATGTCTGATTGCAGGGGTCCCGCCGCCGCAATGTCACTCCGCACCCACCTTTGTGAGCTCTCCGCATCGCTGGAGGCTCCGGGTGTGAAGCGTGACCACCACGGGGCCGGAGTATCGGGATGTCACGACTCCGCCCCGTGTGACGACATGCCCCGCCCCCTCGCATAGACTTGCATTGAGGCAGGTCTATGGGAGGGTGCGGAATGACAGATTGCGGTGGTCCCCAGCGTCGGGACCCCCGCGATCAAACATTTTATCCCCTATCTTTTGGAAAGGGGATAAGATGTATTAGGGCTGGAGTACCCCTTTAAAATGGCAACCTCGTTGTACTTAATATGGACTCCCATTGAATGTAAAACATACCTGTCATATCACAGAAAAAAAAATGCTTACTTATGTTACTCACTAGGTCATGCAGATACTTTAAATGTCTTTATGTGTCTAGCTTCTGTATTTCGCAACAAATTCCTTTGTTCTGCTGCTCACTCATTCTGACATCCACTGCTCATCTCACTGAGCCTGCCCTCATTCAAGATTCATTTACTTCCTCCCTGAGTCTGCTGTGCTGTACTGGGTCTCTTCATCAAATCACTGCAAGCTGCTCTGTAACCCCTTCCTCTCTGTTTTCATGTTGCAGTCTGATAGGACAGGAGTGAGCACAGAGTGCTAAGCTACCTTACTGGACTTTGTCCCAGCCTGTGCTTCAGTAGGGACAAAGATGATACTGCAGCTGGACAGAATGAGGTTCTGGATGGTATGGGGACCCCTAGTGTTTTTTTTTAAAAGCCAAAACCTCATCTCTGACTCTAAATATAACATGCATAAAGGGGTTAACCACCATAAGGTGATTTTAGTCCATACCTGCCAGACAGTAATGGACATGCTTAGGAAGGATCTGTGCTTGTCTTGGAGCTAAACAACTTTGTCAACCAGAACGCTGTGGCTATCTTTTTGTGAACTGGCTATTTCCTGTTGAAGTTCCCTCCCTCCAACTACAAGTCCCATGATTCCTTGTTTGTAAGTGTGAGGCCACTTTTCTCCCTCCCACACATCAGCCACTTCAGGGTGCCTCCAGCTGTTCCAAAACTACAATTACTTGTGGAATGATCTCCCTCCCACCCACCTGTCGCTCCACCCATTGTAGCAGGGCAGGCTCCCTCTGAACACCTGACTAGTGATGTAATGTATTGGGCCGCATTGCAAACTGGGAAAACCTGAGACGAGTCATTTTGTATGCTGTTAAAAATAAACATTGGGGCAAAAATCACAGAAGAATTTTGAGACCATCATGAAACACAGGTACAGACACTATATTAACTGCACTAACTTTACAGCCCCTGTAGCATAGTCAAATAAAATAAAACTCCCAGGATACCCCTGTAAAACGGACCTGTCAGCATAAAAAACATTGGCGTATATAGGCTAGTCATCAGGATTCCAGCCATACCTTTGTTTTGTTTTTTAAATCTTTCTAGTCCTTTCCACTGCTGAGATACACAAAATTAGAAAAAAGATAAGAAGGTAACATATACAGGAATAGCAATAATTGTGCTTAGCATAATATGTTTATCTATATAAACATCTGTATCAGCATTTAAGTATAATAGTAGAGTCAGCCGCAATTGATCCGCCTAAGCTCTCAATGGGGTTGGTAAAGCAAGTAGCAGTAATGGACGTTGAAAAAAAAGAATCTGGTTCTGGCGCTTCTCCCAAGTATAGAATATTGCTTAATATAACACAGAGAACATACTAGATGAATACCAGCACTTAACGCGTTTCTGGTCCGGAATGAACCCTTCTTCAGGTATGTGCATCCTGGCAGAATGATAAAAGACACATATATACAGCTACATAGAATTAAAACCGGGTGGAAGTATGCAAGTGGGTGAACCAAGATGGCTGTGATCAACATTAACATAGTGATAGTGACCAACACAGCATGTCTATGTAAGGAATATGAACTGTCCCATTCAAATCAATAGGATCACTTCTACAATCAGTTTCTGGATATATGTGAAGGGGGCCTAACCCATATTGTTTATTCCTCTTATGGTGTTCATCAATATATCAGTGCCTCCAGTCTCCTAGGAGATAATAGCCCCCTCCAAAACACTCAATGGGGGACAAATTCAGACACTTGCCAAGTTTTACTTAGACTAGGCCAAGATTGTGCAAGATTTTAATGGCGACTCAGATTGTTTAAAAATCTGGCGCATCTTACACTGTGTGCTCAGTCTACATCCCCTCTGAGGTGGTATAGACAAGGAGAGTTTTTTTTATTTTTTTTGGTGCACATCATTCAAAAATTTGGTGAAATTTAAAGGGGTACTCCACTTTCCCAGCGTTCAGAATATTTTGTTCCGAATGCTGAGTGAGGGCTACAGGGGGTAGTGATGTCACGGTCACGGCCCCACGTGACGTCTCGCCATGCTCCATCAATGCACGTCTATTGGGAGGGGCGTGGCAGCTGCCACTCCCCCTCCCAATAGCCTTGCATTGATGGGGCATGGCGTGACGTCACATGGGGCATGGTCGTGACATCACGACCCCCGCAGCCCGCACTCAGTGTTTGGAACAAAATGCTCCGAACGCTGGGGCAGTGGAGTACCCCTTTAAGCCCATTTCTTGTCTGCCCCTTTCCTGAGGCCTTGGCCCCTTTAAAAAAAACAAAAAATAAAATAATCAGTGCACATGGTGCAAACAAGGCCAAATTATTTTGAACAATCCAGCGAAATGTAACAAAAAATAAAAAAATTCCTAAATCAGTTTGGAATATGCCCTCACTTAGTTAAAGGGGTACTCCAGTGAAAAACTTTTTTTTTTTTTAATCAACTGGTGCCAGTTTTGTAAATTACTTCTATTAAAAAATCTTAATCCTTCCAGAACTTATTAGCTGCTGAATACTACAGTGGAAATTATTTTCCATTTGAAACACAGAGCTGTCTGCTGACATCTCTGTCCATTTTAGGAACTGTCCAGAGTAGGAGAAAATCCCCATAGAAAACATATGCTGTTCTGGACAGTTCCTAAAATGGTCAGAGAGGTCAGCAGAGAGCACTGTGCTCATGATGTCAGCAGAGAGCTCTGTGTTTCAAAAAGAAAATAATTTCCTCTGTAGTATTCAGCAGCTAATAAGTACTGGAAGGACTACGCTTTTTTAATAGAAGTAATTTACAAATCTGTTTAACCTTCTGGCACCAGTTGATTAAAAAAAGGAAGCCCCTATGGTGCCAGAACAGCAAAAAAAAAAAAAAAACACATGGCATACCATTTTGGAAACTAGACCCCTTGAGGAATGTAACAAGGGATAAAGTGAGCCTTATTACCCCACAGGTGTTTCACGACTTTTGCATATGTAACAAAAAAAAAAAAATTCCACTAAAATGTGTGTTTCCCCCCAAATTTCACATTTTTGCAAGGGTTATTGGCAGGAAATACCCCCCAATATTTGTAACCCCTTCTCTTCTGAGTATGGAGGTACCCCATAAGTTGACCTGAAGTGCACTATGGGCGAACTACAATGCTCAGAAGAGAAGGAGTCATATTTGGCTTTTTGAGAGCAAATTTTGCTCGGGGGGCATATCGCATTTAGGAAGCCCCTATGGTGCCAGAACAGCAAAAAAAAAACCCACATGGCATACCATTTTGGAAACGAGACCCCTTGAGGAACGTAACAAGGGATACAGTGAGCATTTGCCCCCCACTGGTGTCTGACAGATCTTTGGAACAGTGGGCTGTACAAGTTTTCATTTTCACGGACCACTGTTCCAAAGATCTGTCAGACACCAGTGGGGTGTAAATTCTCACTGCACCCCTCATTACATTCCGTGAGGGGTGTCGTTTCCGAAATGGGGTCACATGTGGGGTTTTGTTTTTTTTGCGTTTGTCAAAACCGCTGTAACAATCAGCCACCCCTGTGCAAATCACCTCAAATGTACATGGCGCACTCTCCCTTCTGGGCCTTGTTGTGCGCCCCCAGAGCACTTTGCGCTCACATATGGGGTATCTCTGTAGTCGGGAGAAATTGCGTTACAAATTTTGGGGGGCTTTTTTCCCTTTTACCTCTTGTGAAAATGTAAAGTATAGGGCAACATCAGCATGTTAGTGTAAAAAATTTAATTTTTTTACACTAACATTCTGGTGTAGACCCCAACATTTCCTTTTCATGAAGGGTTAAAGAAGAAAAAGCCCCCCAAACCTTGTAACACAATTTCTCCCGAGTACAGCGATACCCCATATGTCGCCCTAAACTGTTGCCTTGAAATACGACAGGGCTCCAAAGTGAGAGCGACATGCGCATTTGAGGCCTAAATTAGGGATTTGCATAGGGGTGGACATAGGGGTATTCTACGCCAGTGATTCCCAAACAGGGTGCCTCCAGCTGTTGCAAAACTCCCAGCATGCGTGGACAGTCAACGGCTGTCCGGCAATACTGGGAGTTGTTGTTTTTCAACAGCTGGAGGCTCTGCTTTGGAAACAGTGGCGTACCGGACGTTCTTATTGGGGGAGGGGGGCTGTGTAGGGGTATGTGTATATGTAGTGTTTTTAACTTTTTATTTTATTTTGTGGTAGTGTAGTGTAGTGTTTTTAGGGTACAGTCACATGGGCGGGGGATTACAGCGAGTTTCCCAGCGCAAAATTTGCTGCATCTCAAGATGCGAGAAACCCACTGTAAAAGCCTCGCCCATGTGAATGTACCCTGTACATTCACAGGGGGGGGAGGGGGGGGGGGGTGCACCAGCTGTTGCAAAACCACAACTCCCAGCATGCATGGTCTGTTATTGCATGCTTGGAGTTATAGTTTTGCAACAGCTGGAGGCACACAGGTTAGGAAACACTGAGTTAGAAACAGACAATGTTTCCCAACCAGTGTGTCTCCAGTTGTTGCAAAACTACAACTCCCAGCATGCCCAGACAGCTGAAGGGCATGCTGGGAGTTGTAGTTCGGCAACATCTGAAGGGCCAGATGTTGCTGAACTAAAACTCCCAGCATGCCTGGACAGTCAGTGCATACTGGGAGTTGTAGTTTTGCAACAGCTGGAAGAGCACAGATTGGAGACCATTATACAATGGTCTCCAAACTGGGGCCCTTCAGATGTTGCAAAACTACAACTCCCAGCATGCATGGTCTGTTAGTGCATGCTGGGAGTTATAGTTTTGCAACAGCTGGAGGCACACAGGTTAGGAAACACTGAGTTAGAAACAATGTTTCCCAACCAGTGTGTCTCCAGTTGTTGCAAAACTACAACTCCCAGCATGCCCAGGCAGCTGAAGGGCATGCTGGGAGTTGTAGTTCGGCAACATCTGAAGGGCCAGATGTTGCTGAACTAAAACTCCCAGCATGCCTGGACAGTCAGTGCATGCTGGGAGTTGTAGTTTTGCAACAGCTGGAAGAGCACAGATTGGAGACCATTATACAATGGTCTCCAAACGGGGGCCCTCCAGATGTTGCAAAACTACAACTCCCAGCATGCCCAGACAGCCAAAGGCTGTCTAGGCATGCTGGGAGTTGTAGTTTTCAGACTCCTAGAAGCAGCAGTGAAGATCTTCACTGCTGCCTCTGAGGACCACATACTTACCCGTCGCTGCTCGTCCACGTGGCCGGTCCCGCGCTGCTCCTCGGTCCCGCCGCTGGATCTGGTAAGGCCGCCGGTCCCCTGATGTTCCCCCCCCCCCCTATGCCGCAGGTCCCCGCGAGCCCCTGCAGCCATCGTCCCCCGTTCTGCCCGACTTCCAGGGGCGGGCAGTGCGGGGGATCTGAACTTTCACACCAGATCACTGTGATTGGTCCACAGGGACCAATCACAGTGATCGCTGACCAGGACCATCAATGGATGGTCCTGGGGGTGAAGCAGAAGTTGTCCCCTGCTGGAAACAGCGGGACTTCTGCCAGTTAACCCGTGCGATGCTGCGCATCGCCGGGTTAACTGCATGTCATTTATAAACGCCGGGATGCGCGAACGCACTGCACAACCCGGCGTTTATATATGACATTCTGCGGGAAGGGGTTAAAGGATCACAATCCTGTTGTCTGCAGCCTTCCTGGAGGATGTGTGGAATGAAACAAGACTTCAAGGAGAAACCAGGATTTTCGGCGCTGACCAAAGAGAAGGTATCGGAGCCCAGGTAAAGGAAGGAGGTTTATTAGCTTATGCTAATAAACCTCCTTCCTTTACCTGGGCTCCGATACCTTCTCTTTGGTCAGCGCCGAAAATCCTGGTTTCTCCTTGAAGTCTTGTTTCATTCTTGGCTACTAAGGCAGTGATTATTCACTAACCACGGGACAGCCCTGCACTAGCCTAAGCAAACAACAGGGGATATATGAGAATCAAAACCTATATATAGTTAAAGGGATTATCCAGGGAAAAACTTTTTTTTTTATATATATCAACTGGCTCCGGAAAGTTAAACAGATTTGTAAATTATGTCTATTAAAAAATCTTCATCCTTTCAGTAGTTATGAGCTGTTGAAGTTGAGTTGTTCTTTTCTGTCTAAGTCCTCTCTGATGACACGTGTCGCGGGAACCGCCCAGTTTAAAAGCAAATCCCCATAGCAAACCTCTTCTACTCTGTGCAGTTCCCGAGACAGGCAGAGATGTCAGCAGAGAGCACTGTTGCCCGACAGAAAACAACAACTCAACTTCAGCAGCTGGTAATTATTGAAAGGATTAAGATTTTTTAATAGAAGTAATTTACAAATCTGTTTAACTTTCTGGAGCCAGTTGATATAAAAAAAAAAAAAAAAAAAAAAAAAAAAGTTTTTTCCTGGAATACCCCTTTAATTCTATATTGGACTAATAGGACTTCTCATGACATGCCAAGTACGTCTTCTTCCTCTATATAACCCACACTAGATCTTGTAATATAAATTAATAATTTAAAGGGGTATTCCGGCAAAAACATCTTATCCCCTATCCAAAGGATAGGGGATAAGATGTCTGATCGCGGGGGCCCGCTGCTGGGACCCCCCGCGATCTCCCTCGGCTGCGTCTCCAGTTTCAGAAACCTCCGGGTTTCCGGGACTGGGGACATGACGTCACGCCACACCCCCTCCATTCATGTCTATGGGAGGGGGCGTGACAGCCATCACGCCCCCTCCCATAGACATGAATGGAGGGGGAGTGGCGTGACATCACGTCCCCAGTGCCGGAAACCTGGAGGTTTCTGAAACTGGAGATGCAGCCCTACATAGAAAGCGGGTGCTGCAGGGAGATCGCGGGGGGTCCCAGCAGTGGGCCCCCCTGCAATCAGACATCTTATCCCCTATCCTTTGGGTAGGGGATAAGGGCTGGTTCACATCACGTTTTCTCCCATACAGGAGCGCATACGGCAGGGGGAAGCTAAAACCTCGCGCTCCCGTATGTAATTAATTTCAATGAACTGGCCGGAGTGAAACATTCGGTCGGCCCATTTTTGCGCTGTATGCGCTTTTTCCCCGGACCTAAAACTGTGGTCAACCACGGTTTTAGGTCCGGTTGTAAAAGCGCATACGGCGCAAAAATGAGCCGACCCAACGTTTCACTCCGGCCAGTTCATTGAAATTAATTACATACTGGAGCGCGAGGTTTTAGCTCTCCCCCCTGCCGTATGCGCTCCCGTATGGGAGAAAACATGATGTGAACCCAGCCTAAGATGTTTTTGCCCGGAATACCACTTTAACTACATTACAAATATTTTTGTATACTGTATACAGATCGGCTCTATCCGAAACTCCTTCAACCCACATTTCCTTGTTATCGCACAATCTAAAATGGAAAGTGGGTATAGAATACTGTACAACACCTTCTATTTATATATACATAACAAGTACTATTAACCATCCGCAATTTGATTGTTCATCCATATAGGCTCACACGCTATTGGAATTACTACAGCAAAACGATCTTCGGTATGTGAGACATAGTAGCACCATCCACATACACCAGATCACCGCAACTGAAAGTCTCTTAGGGTGGGTTCACACTACGTTTTCTCCCATACGGGAGCGCATACGGCAGGGGGGAGCTAAAACCTTGCGCTCCCGTATGTCACCGTATGCGCTCCCGTATGTCATTCATTTCAATGAGCCGGCCGGAGTGAAACGTTCGGTTGGCTCATTTTTGCGCCGTATGCGCTTTTACAACCGGACCTAAAACCGTGGTTGACCACAGTTTTAGGTCCGGTTGTAAAAGCGCATACGGCGCAAAAATAGCCGACTGGACCGAACGTTTTACTCCGGCCGGCTCATTGAAATGAATGACATAAGGGAGCGCATACGAAGGCATACGGGAGCGCAAGGTTTTAGCTCCCCCCTGCCGTATGCGCTCCCGTATGGGAGAAAACGTAGTGTGAACCCAGCCTTACCTATTACATTTGTATCTTCAGTTTCCCTCGCCCTCTTTTTACCTGTTGGAACGCCAGTGAACTTCAAGGATTTTTATCATCAATTTTTTGAGTGACCATTTTTTATAGATTTTTTAAATTGATTTTTTATCTATTTAATAAATTCTCACATTCTCATAGTGCTGGTATTTACTGTTTATTTTTAATGTATTAAAGGGGTACTCCAGTGAGAAAAACATCCAATCAACTGGTGCCAGGAAGTTATACAAATTTGTACATTTCTTCTATTGAAACATCTTAATCCTTCCAGTACTTATCAGCTGCTGTATACTACAGAGGAAGTTATGAAGTTCTTTTCTGTCTGACCACAGTGCGCTCTGCTGACACCTCTGTCCGTGTCAGGAACTGTCCAGAGTAGGAGCAAATCCCCATAGCAAACCTCTCCTACTCTGGACACAGAGGTGTCAGCAGAGAGCACTGTGGTCAGACTGGAAGTAATTACGCAACTTCCTGTGGAGCATACAGCAGCTGATAAGTACTGGAGGGCTTAAGATTTTTATATAGAAGTAATTTACAAATCTGCATAACTTTCTGGCACCAGTTGATTTGCAAACTTTTTTTTTCACTCCTGAGTACCTCTTTAAGTCTGTCTAATATTTCCCATGAGGCCCATTTCTGCCTCATATAATAATCCAAAGGCTGTTCAGGCATGCTGGGAGTTGAAGTTTTGCAACAGCTGAAGGCACCTTGGTTGGGAAACACCAATGTAGGAGGACAGAAGTCTTACCTAAAGAGGGCAGCTTAGCTGAAACTTCAAACAATATTGTGTTTGATGATAAGAGATTAATTAAAAGGGGTACTCCGGTGGAAAAAAAAGTTTTTTTTTTTTTTAAATCAACTGGTGCTACAAAGTTATACAGATTTGTAAATGATTTCTATTTAAAAATCTTAATCCTTCCAGTACTTATCAGCTGCTGTATGCTCCACAGGAAGTTGTATATGTTTTTTTCTGTCTGACCACAGTGCTCTCTGCTAACACCTCTGTCCATGTCAGGAACTGTCCAGAGCAGGAGAGGTTTGCTATAGGGATATGCTTGTACTCTGGACAGTTCCTGGCATGGACAGAGGTGTCAGCAGAGAGCACTGTGGTCAGACAGAAAAAAACATATACAACTTCCTGTGGAGCATACAGCAGCTGATAAGTACTGGAAGGATTAAGATTTTTAAATAGAAGTAATTTACAAATAAGTTTAACTTTCTGGCACCAGTTGATTTTTAGACCATTTGTTTTACACCAGAGTAACCTTTTAACTGCTGCTCAAGGTCCAAATGCACCAACTAATTTTTTGGCCTCTAGCCATTCTATTACAGTCTGTGATCTATCATAGAGCCTCCTGTCAGGATGAGCCAGACCACCCTTGTTTCTTTCTTACTATTTTAATAGAAACCTTGTTTTTTTTTTATCCCTTTCTATAAAAGTTTTTAAAATGTTTTATCACAGTTAGATATCTTTGTGCTTTGGTAATATTTGTACCAAACTGGTATATTTAAAAAAAAAAAAAAAAAAAATCATTTTTATAATATTTTTCTTTCCAAACTGGAATAAAATAAGGTCCTTATACTGACTTTTTTTTTTAACAGATTGGAACAACATGTAATTGATACATCTAAGACATACAGAGGTCCCTCAAGTTACAATATTAATTGTTTCCGGGACGACCATTGTATGTTGAAACCATTGTATGTTCAGACCAGAACTCTATGGAAACCTGGTAATTGGTTCTAAAGGCACCAAAATGTCATCCAAAAAATTGGAAAAAGTGAGGATTAAAGAAAAATAAGTAGATAACTAATATAGATAAAGCAAATCCTTACATATAAAAGTAAGAAAGATCTGCTGGGAACTGCAATCACTGTCTATGTCAGTGTTTCCCAAGCAGGGAGCCTCCAGCTGTTGCAAAACTACAACTCCCAGCATGCTCGGACAGCCAAAGGCTGTCCGGGCATGATGGGAGTTGTAGTTTTGCAACAGCTGGGGGCACCCTGCTTGGGAAACACTGGTCTATGTAGAGGACAGGAGCTTCTTCGGGGGTTCTGTACAGTACACGCAATGTCCTAAAAAAGTAACATGGAGTCGCCTTCACCTGGTGTCCAAAGGAGCAGCTAACCCTGGTACAGGTAAAGTGTACAGAACATGCAATACCTCCCTGTACTGTAGGGGGCGCTACCAGACATCAGTCAGTGCATACGCTTCACTAATACAGGGGTTTTACCAGTGAATGCCCATTCTGATTGGTCAGTTCTTCCAGCCATTGACAGGTATCACAGATCTGGACTGTCCTTAACATTGTATGTTGAGTCTGGTTTCAACTTACAATGGTCCAGAAAAGACCATTGCATGTTGAAACTATTGTATGTTGAGGCCATTGTAAGTTGAGGGATCACTGTATAGTATTCCTTTTAAAGGAGTAGTGTACTGAAAAGTATTTCTACTACGTTGTGCCCGGGCTGCAAAGAAAAAGAAACTTTAACTCACCTTCCTCCGTTCCCCCGTAGTGTCGCTACAGCTGTTCAGTCCTCTGGCCCGGTCTTCTTCCTTCTTCTGTGTGCACGGATCTTCACACTGCGCTCAGCCTATCACCGGCTGCAGAAATGTCCCTTCTCAGCCAGCGATAAGCAGTGTGAAGATCTGTATACACGGAAGAAGGAAGAAGACCGCACCAGAGGACTGAACAGCTGTAGTGGCACTACGGGGGAACGGAGGAAGGTGAGTTAAAGTTTCTTTTCTTTTTTTTTTTGGCAGCCCGGGCACAACGGACTGGACATACTTACTCCTTTAAACTAGATGTTGAAGGGGTACTCCTATGCTAGACATCTTATCCCCTCTCCAAAGGATCAGAAATAAGATATCTGATCACTGGGCACTCAAACGCGGCGTTCAGAACATAATGTTCAGAATCGTCAGGTGTCTGCACGGGTATAGCAGAGGTCCCAGCAGCAGTAGAAATGTTATTCAAATTGTTCTGTGTTTAGGTGGCAATAGTTATCAACCATGGTTTCCCCTTTTCGTTCAGACCTGTTTATATTTCTGTCGTTTATATCTGGCACATAATAAAAATTCACTATTTACTCTGTGATCTCATCACATCATCTTACATAGAATCTGTAATATGAAAAACACAAAAACAGATAGACCGATGTGCACCTAAGCACAATTATCCTTATTTATATTTAAGGAAGAAGAGTGAAAAGTAGGTTGAAATGTGTTATGAGCACCACACCACAGTGTCCAACTGGTGGAGGACGATCAGATAGATCCAAGTGGTGGAGGAAAAAACTCCTAATAAAGTAGTGTAGTCAGCGGCGCTCTCCTCTCAGTAAGGACAGGCTAGTAAATTATACCCGGCAGGGAACGGACTTATAAAACAATAAACAATTTATTTTGCAAAGGCATATGAACAACGCGTTTCGAGGGGCGGGACCCCCTCTTCGTCAGGTTCGAACCTTACGAAGAAGGGGTCCCACCCCTCAAAACGTGTTGTTCATATGCCTTTGCAAAATAAATTGTTTATTGTCTTATATAGAATCTCCCATAAGTGAGTCCACCACATTATATTTACACAATCTCCTATAAGTGAGTCCACCCCTCACATTATATACAGTATATCCCATAAGTGAGTCCACCCCTCACATTATATACAGTATCTCCCATAAGTGAGTCCACCCCTCACATTATATATACAGTATATCCCATAAGTGAGTCCACCCCTCACATTATATATACAACATCTCCCATAAGTGAGTCCACCCCTCACATTATATATACAGTATCTCCCATAAGTGAGTCCACCCCTCACATTATATATACAGTATCTCCCATAAGTGAGTCCACCCCTCACATTATATATACAGTATCTCCCATAAGTGAGTCCACCCCTCACATTATATACAGTATCTCTCATAAGTGACTCCACCCCTCACATTATATATACAGTATCTCCCTTAAGTGAGTCCACCCCTCACATTATATGCAGTATCTCCCATAAGTGAGTCCACCCCTCACATTATATACAGTATCTCCCATAAGTGAGTCCACCCCTCACATTATATATACAGTATCTCCCATAAGAGAGTCCACCCCTCACATTATATACAGTATCTCCCATAAGTGACTCCACCCCTCACATTATATATACAGTATATACCATAAGTGACTCCACCCCTCACATTATATACAGTATCTCCCATAAGTGAGTCCACCCCTCACATTATATACACAGTATCTCCCATAAGTGAGTCCACCCCTCACATTATATATACAGTATCTCCCAAAAGAGAGTCCACCCCTCACATTATATACAGTATCGCCCATAAGTGACTCCACCCCTCACATTATATATACAGTATATACCATAAGTGACTCCACCCCTCACATTATATACAGTATCTCCCATAAGTGACTCCACCCCTCACATTATATACAGTATATCCCATAAGTGACTCCACCCCTCACATTATATATACAGTATCTCCCATAAGTGAGTCCACCCCTCACATTATATACAGTATCTCCCATAAGTGACTCCACCCCTCACATTATATATACAGTATCTCCCATAAGAGAGTCCACCCCTCACATTATATATACAGTATATACCATAAGTGACTCCACCCCTCACATTATATACAGTATCTCCCATAAGTGAGTCCACCCATCACATTATATACAGTATATCCCATAAGTGACTCCACCCCTCACATTATATATACAGTATATACCATAAGTGACTCCACCCCTCACATTATATACAGTATCTCCCATAAGTGAGTCCACCCCTCACATTATATACAGTATATCCCATAAGTGAGTCCACCCCTCACATTATATACAGTATCTCCTATAAGTGACTCCACCCCTCACATTATATATACAGTATCTCCCATAAGTGAGTCCACCCCTCACATTATATACAGTATCTCCCATAAGTGAGTCCACCCCTGACATTATATACAGTATCTCCCATAAGTGAGTCCACCCCTCACATTATATATACAGCATCTCCCATAAGTGAGTCCACCCCTCACATTATATATACAGTATCTCCCATAAGTGAGTCCACCCCTCACATTATATATACAGTATCTCCCATAAGTGACTCCACCCCTCACATTATATATACAGTATCTCCCATAAGTGACTCCACCCCTCACATTATATATACAGTATATCCCATAAGTGAGTCCACCCCTCACATTATATACAGTATCTCCCATAAGTGAGTCCACCCCTCACATTATATACAGTATCTCCCATAAGTGAGTCCACCCCTCACATTATATATATAGTATATCCCATAAGTGACTCCACCCCTCACATTATATACAGTATCTCCCATAAGTGACTCCACCCCTCACATTATATACAGTATATCCCATAAGTGACTCCACCCCTCACATTATATACAGTATATCCCATAAGTGAGTCCACCCCTCACATTATATATACAGTATCTCCCATAAGTGAGTCCACCCCTCACATTATATATACAGTATCTCCCATAAGTGACTCCACCCCTCACATTATATATACAGTATCTCCCATAAGTGAGTCCACCCCTCACATTATATATACAGTATCTCCCATAAGTGAGTCCACCCCTCACATTATATATACAGTATCTCCCATAAGTGACTCCACCCCTCACATTATATATACAGTATATCCCATAAGTGAGTCCACCCCTCACATTATATATACAGTATCTCCCATAAGTGACTCCACCCCTCACATTATATATACAGTATATCCCATAAGTGAGTCCACCCCTCACATTATATATACAGTATATCCCATAAGTGAGTCCACCCCTCACATTATATACAGTATCTCCCATAAGTGAGTCCACCCCTCACATTATATACAGTATCTCCCATAAGTGACTCCACCCCTCACATTATATATACAGTATATCCCATAAGTGAGTCCACCCCTCACATTATATACAGTATCTCCCATAAGTGAGTCCACCCCTCACATTATATACAGTATCTCCCATAAGTGACTCCACCCCTCACATTATATATACAGTATATCCCATAAGTGACTCCACCCCTCACATTATATTTACAGTATCTCCCATAAGTGAGTCCACCCCTCACATTATATATACAGTATCTCCCATAAGTGAGTCCACCCCTCACATTATATATACAGTATCTCCCATAAGTGAGTCCACCCCTCACATTATATATACAGTATATCCCATAAGTGAGTCCACCCCTCACATTATATATACAGTATATCCCATAAGTGAGTCCACCCCTCACATTATATATACAGTATCTCCCATAAGTGAGTCCACCCCTCACATTATGTATACAGTATATCCCATAAGTGACTCCACCCCTCACATTATATACAGTATCTCCAATAAGTGAGTCCACCCCTCACATTATATATACAGTATCTCCCATAAGTGAGTCCGCCACTCACAATATATATACAGTATATCCCATAAGTGAGTCCACCCCATTACATTATATATACAGTATCTCCCATAAGTGAGTCCACCCCTCACATTATATATACAGTATCTCCCATAAGTGAGTCCACCCCTCACATTATATACAGTATATCCCATAAGTGAGTCCACCCCTCACAATATATATACAGTATATCCCATAAGTGAGTCCACCCCTCACATTATATATACAGTATATCCCATAAGTGAGTCCACCCCTCACATTATATATACAGTATCTCCCATAAGTGAGTCCACCCCTCACATTATATATACAGTATCTCCCATAAGTGAGTCCACCCCTCACATTATATATACAGTATCTCCCATAAGTGACTCCACCCCTCACATTATATATACAGTATCTCCCATAAGTGAGTCCACCCCTCACATTATATATACAGTATCTCCCATAAGTGAGTCCACCCCTCACATTATATACAGTATCTCCCATAAGTGACTCCACCCCTCACATTATATATATACAGTATCTCCCATAATTGACTCCACCCCTCACATTATATATACAGTATCTCCGATAAGTGAGTCCACCCCTCACATTATATATACAGTATATCCCATAAGTGAGTCCACCCCTCACATTATATATACAGTATCTCCCATAAGTGACTCCACCCCTCACATTATATACAGTATATCCCATAAGTGACTCCACCCCTCACATTATATATACAGTATCTCCCATAAGTGAGTCCACCCCTCACATTATATATACAGTATATCCCATAAGTGACTCCACCCCTCACATTATATATACAGTATCTCCCATAAGTGAGTCCACCCCTCACATTATATATACAGTACATCCCATAAGTGAGTCCACCCCTCACATTATATATACAGTATATCCCATAAGTGAGTCCACCCCTCACATTATATATACAGTACATCCCATAAGTGAGTCCACCCCTCACATTATATATATACAGTATCTCCCATAAGTGAGTCCACCCCTCACATTATATACAGTATCTCCCATAAGTGAGTCCACCCCTCACATTATATATACAGTATCTCCCATAAGTGAGTCCACCCCTCACATTATATACAGTATCTCCCATAAGTGAGTCCACCCCTCACATTATATATACAGTATCTCCCATAAGTGAGTCCGCCCCTCACAATATATATACAGTATATCCCATAAGTGAGTCCACCCCTCACATTATATACAGTATCTCCCATAAGTGAGTCCACCCCTCACATTATATATACAGTATCTCCTATAAGTGAGTCCACCCCTCACATTATATATACAGTATCTCCCATAAGTGAGTCCACCCCTCACATTGTATACTGTAACTCCCATAAGTGACTCCACCCCTCACATTATATATACAGTATCTCCCATAAGTGAGTCCGCCCCTCACAATATATATACAGTATATCCCATAAGTGAGTCCACCCCTCACATTATATACAGTATCTCCCATAAGTGAGTCCACCCCTCACATTATATATACAGTATCTCCCATAAGTGAGTCCACCCCTCACATTATATTTACAGTATCTCCCATAAGTGACTCCACCCCTCACATTATATATACAGTATCTCCCATAAGTGAGCCCACACCTCATATTATATATACAGTATATCCCATAAGTGAGTCCACCCCTCACATTATATATACAGTATCTCCCATAAGTGAGTCCACCACTCACATTATATACAGTATGTCCCATAAGTGACTCCACCCCTCACATTATATATACAGTATCTCCGATAAGTGAGTCCACCCCTCACATTATATATACAGTATCCCCCATAAGTGACTCCACCCCTCACATTATATATACAGTATCTCCCATAAGTGAGTCCACCCCTCACATTATATATACAGTATCTCCCATAAGTGAGTCCACCCCTCACATTATATACAGTATCTCCCATAAGTGAGTCCACCCCTCACATTATATATACAGTATATTCCATAAGAGAGTCCTCCCCTCACATTATATATACAGTATCTCCCATAAGTGACTCCACCCCTCACATTATATACAGTATCTCCCATAAGTGAGTCCACCCCTCACATTATATACAGTATCTCCCATAAGTGAGTCCACCCCTCACATTATATATATACAGTATCTCCCATAAGTGAGTCCACCCCTCACATTATATACAGTATCTCCCATAAGTGAGTCCACCCCTCACATTATATATACAGTATCTCCCATTAGTGAGTCCACCCCTCACATTATATATACAGTATCTCCCATAAGTGAGTCCACCCCTCACAATATATATACAGTATCTCCCATTAGTGAGTCCACCCCTCACAATATATATACAGTATCTCCCATAAGTGAGTCCACCCCTCACATTATATTTACAGTATCTCCCATAAGTGAGTCCACCCCTCACATTATATACAGTATATCCCATAAGTGAGTCCACCCCTCACATTATATACAGTATCTCCCATAAGTGAGTCCACCCCTCACATTATATATACAGTATCTCCCATAAGTGACTCCACCCCTCACATTATATATACAGTATCTCCCATAAGTGAGTCCACCCCTCACATTATATACAGTATCTCCCATAAGTGAGTCCACCCCTCACATTATATATACAGTATCTCCCATAAGTGACTCCACCCCTCACATTATATATACAGTATCTCCCATAAGTGAGTCCACCCCTCACATTATATACAGTATCTCCCATAAGTGAGTCCACCCCTCACATTATATATACAGTATCTCCCATAAGTGACTCCACCCCTCACATTATATACAGTATCTCCCATAAGTGAGTCCACCCCTCACATTATATATACAGTATCTCCCATAAGTGAGTCCACCCCTCACATTATATATACAGTATATCCCATAAGTGACTCCACCCCTCACATTATATATACAGTATCTCCCATAAGTGAGTCCACCCCTCACATTATATACAGTATCTCCCATAAGTGAGTCAACCCCTCACAATATATATACAGTATCTCCCCTTAGTGAGTCCACCCCTCACAATATATATACAGTATCTCCCATAAGTGAGTCCACCCCTCACATTATATACAGTGGGGATCAAAAGTTTGGGCACCCCAGGTAAAAATTTGTATTAATTTGCATAAAGAAGCCAAGGAAAGATGGAAAAATCTCCAAAAGGCATCAAATTACAGATTAGACATTCTTATAATATGTCAACAAATGTTAGATTTTATTTCCATCATTTACACTTTCAAAATAACAGAAAGCTAAAAAATGGCGTCTGCAAAAGTTGGGGCACCCTGCAGAATTTATAGCATGCACGGCCCCTTTTGCAAAGCTGAGACCTGCCAGTGTCATGGATTGTTCTCAATCAACATCTGGGAAGACCAGGTGATGTCAATCTCAAAGGTTTTAAATGCCCAGACTTATCTGACGTTGCCCCAACAATCAGCACTATGGGTTCTTCTAAGCAGTTGTCTAGAAATATGAAAATGAAAATAGTTGACGCTCACAAAGCTGGAGAAGGATATAAGAAGATAGCAAAACGTTTTCAGATGTCAATATCCTCTGTTTGGAATGTAATGAAGAAATGGCAGTCATCAGGAACAGTGGAAGTTAAAGCAAGATCTGGAAGACCAAGAAAAATATCAGACAGAACAGCTCGCAGGATTGTGAGAAAAACAATTTAAAACCAACGTTTGACTGCACAATCCCTCCAGAAAGATCTGGCAGACACTGGAGTTGTGGTACACTATTCCACTATAAAGAGATACTTGTACAAATATGGTCTTCATGGAAGAGTCATCAAAAGAAAACCTCTTCTACATCCTCACCACAAAAATCAGCGTTTGAACTTTGCAAATGAACATAATAGACAGGCCTGATGCATTTTGGAAACAAGTTCTGTGGAACGGAATGAGCAAAGATACGTTTGGATAAGAAGGGGAACAGAATTTAATGAAAAGAACCTCTGTCCAACTGTTAAGCATGGGGTTGGATCAATCATGCTTTGGGGTTGTATTGAAAGCCAGTGGCACAGGGAACATCTCACGAGTAGAAGGAAAAATTCCAGCAAATTTTGGATGCTAACTTGATGCCATCTGTGGAAAAAGCTGAAGTTTAAAGAGAGGATGGCTTCTACAAATGGATAATGATCCTAAACACACCTCGAAATCCACGGGGGATTACATCAAGTGGCGTAAAGTGAAGGTTTTGCCATGGCCTTCACAATCTCCTGACCTCAACATAATTGAAAATCTATGGATAGACCTTAAAAGAACAGTGCGTGACAGACAGCCCAGAAATCTCAAAGAACTGGAAGACTTTTGTAAGGAAGAATGGGCAAAGATATCTCAAACAAGAAAAAGACTCTTGGCTGGCTACAAAAAGCGTTTACATTATATACAGTAAAAAGCATTCACATTTTATACAGTATCTCCCATAAGTGAGTCCACCCCTCACATTATATACAGTATCTCCCATAAGTGAGTCCAACCCTCACATTATATATATGTGGTGCACCACAGAGATGAAGGTGAGGTGAATGGGGCAGATGTTATAGCCCAGGAGCAGATGTTATTAACCCCTAAATGTTCGTGACGCCAGGGCATGGTGTTCCTGGTAACCACCCGAAGGGTAGCACCGCTATCCCTAGGTTAGGCAGGGTAATAATAGTCCAAGACCATTTTAAGGTTAACGGTAGCTTTACTGAGTTAGACAGATGATAACCATCTTTACAGCTAGGCCAGGATCCCAGAGAGGTAACCAGTAACATAGAGGGGACCTTGCAGCTTGCTGGGACTTGCAGTGTTTGGACAGACTTCAACTCAGCCACGCTGGCTATAATAGACTTGACTATAGAGTTGACTGTAGGTAGTGACAGCAGACATAGACGACTTGACTTGCTGACATGTGGCTGCTGGTTAGGTTTGAGGCCTCCAGATGTACTGGACACGGGATCTGAGATGTCTGGATTTTACTGTACCTCAGGATCTCAGAGCGAAATTGTAGTACCTCTCCCTCTTATAAAGGGGGACTGAGCAAGGAGCCCATAGGTCAAGCTGCAGGTCACCTAGTTAGCTGGTGCTCTCTGGATAACAAAACATTTGACAACATTATCATGTGACTAACTCAAAGGTCCTTAAAGATCCTTAATACATATCAAATCTAATATACAGATAAAACAATGGGGAAGACACTGCTGGAGAGTCCCTAGGACACAGAGGGACTCAACCTGACAGGGCCTAAGTACTGTACGGGACTATATCCCCCACTGGGACATCACAAACCCCCCTACTTAACAGAAATCGTCCTCGACAAAAGTCCTGTCGGGCTTGAGGATCGAAGCGGCCTTGGGGCCGAATGCAGTCCTAGGACATTGTAAGCCAACGTCCATTTCCAGGTGGCTGTTTAAGGAAAACTGATAATGCAATAGTCTCTGTATCAGTGACCATACATGCTCTGACAGATTTTCCGCATTCATCGGAGAATAACGACATACCTATTACTATGGTATAACACGACTCATGGACTATGACCATGTATACTATGACAGTTGACTATACATATTATATTCTATACATGACTAGTATTGACACTGGTGGATTGGGTTGCCGGAGGTTCTCTGCCCAATGCCTTGGCTATTGGGGTCCCTTGGAATTACACACTTCTCCCCAGAACACTAGATGTTTTTAATGCTATACATTTTCTTTAGCTAGACATTTTATTTAGATAACTTTGACTTTTGTTACCCTTGACTTTGACCTATGTGCTAATGCAAGTACAGGAATACTTACTGTGTGGCCAGCAGAGTATCCGGAGCACAAGGACACAAGAAACATCATGTTAGACATATGACTTATGAATGGACTGTGTGGTAGTGAATGTTACAGTCCTAATGTACATAACTTTTATGTGTACATGACCATGTGTGGTACACGACTTTACTGTAAAAGTATGTGAGGTCAATTTTTGTATCTTGTGGGTAATTGACCCTGGGTAGACCATTGGGATCTACGCAGCACCACCTCTTGTGACTCTGGAGCACTTCCCTCTTCAGGAGCTCTTGGCACTTCTGGAGTGATGGAAACCTCTTTAAGATCCATTTCTAGACTGTGCTGGTTCTGGACTATTCAGACTTGGACTGGCTGGTAGAGATACTGAGGACCCGGAAACCGGAGTGTAGACTGGTGCCAATGGTGACAGGACTTGCAGTGGTGAGGTGACTAAAGTTGGTTGCACAGGCCCCTGAGATGGCATGATACCGAAGATTGCAGGCTTGCTGGGAGAGAACATGGGGACATCCATGGATGGGTGGATCCCCTCTCCAGGCACGTACTTCCTCACAGGTCTGGCAGCTGGTGGAGGAGGCTCAGGAAGTTTAGGCAAGTCTTTTTTGCCACATCATTTTATCCAATTACGGTGGACAACTTGCGGCTGGTACCCTGGTTTCTGAATTGCATACACATCTGATTTTGCGTAGGGTACGGCCTTCACTGTGTAGGGCTCCGTTTCCCAGAGAGAGTCCAGTATATGTGTCCTTGGGAACTTCTGCTGCCAGACCTTGTCGCCTATCCGGAGAGGTTTGGCGGAGACATGACGGTTGTAGTCTTATTGTTGCCGCTGTTGAGCCTCGCCCATCTTTTTGTTGACAATCTCTTTTGCTTCCTGGACCCTTCTTTGGTGGTCGGAGACCCACTCCATAGAAGCTTGTGGAGAGTTGTTAAAAGAAGCTTGGAGTCCAAGCGACTGATCCTTCGGCAGCTGGCCATGTCGACCCATCATCAAGTAAAACGGAGTGTATCTGGTAGAACACTGGACTGTGTTATTATAGATTTCTAATAGTTTGGGTAACAACCGGGGCCACTCTTCGTGTTTGGACACAGATGCTGCTCGCAACATGTGATGAAGACTTGATTAATGCGCTCACAGAGCCCATTACCCTGAGGCTGATAAGCAGTCATCCGGAGTTTCTTGCAGGCATGGAATTGACACAGCTCCTGGAAGAGTTGAGCCTCAAAGACTGTTCCTCGGTCTGTTAGGACAGATTCCGGACAACCCAGGATTTGAACCCAATGGGAGTAGACAGTGCAATTTGCTTGATGTCTTGAGAACCTGGAATACATAAAGAAGAGCATGCAAATAATGCAACAAGATTTTAAGTCATAACAATAAAGTTCAAGACTTTCTTCTTGAAGTCAAAGGTAGGAACCAACAGCATACACAAGCAAGTTCATTCTCCAAAGGGCAAGAGCAAAATAAGTTCCATGATAGGTCTGATGAAAGTCTTTACAGTCCCTTGTCTTGCTACTTTCACCTCCACCTTGCTTACTTACCGTCATCACTAGAAGCGCTCTTTACAATAAGTCCCATAGGCCACTCGATTCTTTCGGCTTGTTGATACTTGAGCAGAACGAGATCTCCAATTAGGGTTCAGGCTTTGCCATTTCCTGTGTCCTCGCAGTGTAGAAAGATACTCCATCTTCCAATGATTCCAGAAGCAGATGGCGAGGTGTTGTTGTCGCTTCCACTGGTCATAGCACAGATTTCCTGATTTAAAGCTTGGACCCAAGCTTCTGGGTAAGCAGAGTAGCTGGGGTAAGGATTGTTGGGTTCTCTGGATCTTTGCCAGGTTCTAGAGTACTGAAGACATCAGCTGTGGTTTCTTCTGGATGATCCAGCAGGAATTCAGGACCTGTTATCCAGGAAGAATTAGCGAAGGCACTTGTAGACACTGGCCTGGTGGCATTATCTTCAGGATTCATTTCAGATGGGACATAATGCCATTGTTCAGGTTTAGATGATTTCCTGATTCTTTCAACACAGTTGCTGTCACATAGAAAGTTTAGTCTGGTTGTATATATAGCCCAGAACAACTTTGCTGTCTGTGTAGAATTTAGTGTCATCTATCAGAATGTCCAGCTCACGTAGTATGAAATCTGCAATTTCTATAGATAGAATAGTCCCACAAAGTTCAAGCTTAGGGATTGCGTGCTCTAGCTTGGGTGCCAACTTAGCTTTCCCAAACAGAAACCCTATATGGGTTTGATTAGAAGAGTCTCTTACCTTGAGGTAGGCAACAGCTGCTATGGCCTCAGTAGATGTGTCTGAGAAGATGTGAAGCTCTTTTCTCTGACTTGTTTCCAGGATTCCCACTTGGAAACCTTGTCTGTTGGCAATGGAGTGTCCCAATCTTTAATAGTGTCTGAGAACTGTCTAAGCGAGGATTTGCTTCGTATGGTTATGGGAGCCACAAATCCCATTGGATCGTATAGGCTGTTCACTACTGACAGAACACCACGCTTGGTAAATGGCTTGTCTGCAGAGCTGACTTGAAAGCCGAAGGTGTCCTTTGATAAGTCCCATCGTAGGCCCAGACTTCTCTGTTCAGGTGGCATGTCCATCCACAGGTTTAGGTCTTTAACCCCTTAAGGACTCAACCCATTTGGGCCTTAAGGACGCAGACCATTTTATTTTTACGTTTTCATTTTTTCCTCCTCGTCTTCAAAAAATCATAGCTCTTTTATATTTTCATCCACAGACTAGTATGAGGGCTTGTTTTTTGTGCGGCCAGTTGTCCGTTGTAATGCCGTCACTCACTTTACCATAAAATGTATGGCGCAACCAAAAAAATACTATTTGTGTAGGGAAATTAAAAAGAAAACCGCAATTTTGCTAATTTTGGAAGGTTTCGTTTTCACGCTGTACAATTTACGGTAAAAATGACATGTGTTCTTTATTCTTTGGGTCAATATGATAACCATGGCTAGATACTTTTCTATTACTGTTGCGCTTAAAAAAAAATCGCAAACTTTTCAACTAAATCAGTATGTTTAAAATCCCCCTATTTTGAAGACCTATAACTTTTTCATTTTTCCGTATAAGCGCTCATTTTTTGCGCCGTGATCTGTACTTTTTATTGATACCATATTTGCTTATATAAAACTTTTAATCCATTTTTTATAAAAAAAATTTGGAATAAAATGTTATAAAAAAAACAAAAAAAAGCATCTATTTTGGACTTTTTTTTTTTACGTTCACGCCATTCACCGTACGGTATCATCAACATTTTATTTTAATAGTTCAGATATTTATGCATGTGTCGATACCAAATATGTATATATAATATTTTTTAACACTTTTTTGGTGTGAAATAGGGAAAATTGGACAATTTACGTTTTTATTGGGGGAGGGGGTTTTTCAAAATGTTTTTACTTAATTTTTTAACTTTTATTTTTACACTTTAATCTGGACATCGCTCTGATGCTCGCGGTTATGCTTAGGATGCAAATGTACGTCCTGGTGCGTTAAGTACCACCTCACCATGACGTACATTTACGTCCTGCGTCGTTAAGGGGTTAAACCCTGTAGCATGATCGTCAGGTTGAAAGGCTCTCATAACGGCAACACTATTTGAGGCAATCTTGTGTAGTCTGAGGTTAGCCTCAGAGAGCATTCTTTGTGTCATTGAAGCAGATCTTTGGCTTTTTCATCTGTAGGTAAAGACTTAAGCCCATCGTGAACATAACAGCCTCTCTCAACCAAGTGTTGAGCGTCCACGACATACTCCTTTTCTCCAACAAGGGCAGTCCTTCTTAAACCTTATATTGCAACAGCGGATGAGGGACTATTCCCGAATACATGCACTTTCATGCGGTATTCCATGATCTCATTGTCCATGTTGTTGTTATGGTGCCTTAAGAAGTTCCTATGGTCTTCGCGTACAAGGAAGCAATGAAACATTTGCTCAATGTCGGCAGTTATTGCAAGATTGTCGGTTAGACTTGGACCCGTGAGTAGAACATCATTCAGGGATACCCCTTGATGCTTGGCACTCGAGTCAAATACTACCGTGATTTGTTTAGGCTTGCTTGGGTGATACACTCTGAAGAAAGGCAGGTACCAGCACTCATCGTGTCTTTGAAGTGGTGGCACTGGTTCAGCGTAATCATTGTCAAAAATCCATTTCATAAAGGTGATGAAGTGATCCTTCACTTTAGGCCTGTTCTTTAGTGTTTGTGGATACAGCCTGTTCATGATTGGTTGGGAGTTTGGCCCTTGCATCATGAAGAGGTGATGGCGTGACCCAGCTGATAGACTCATCCTGGAAGAATTCTTTGTCCATTATTTTGATGAACTCTCTGTCTTCAATTGACAAGGCTATTTTGTTGTCATCACTTGTAGTACTCAACACTGCAGCACCAAGGTTGTCATAACAAAGGACAGGAGTAGCATGCTGTACTTGGATGATGTCAAGAGGCTTCTCCTTTACTTCATAATGGTGAGGGCATCGTTTGAAGTGGGAGGCATGTCCATTCCCCAACACGTAAGTTTTGAAGGAGCGGATCTCAGATGACATACGCTTCCTGCCCAAGCATACATCGCCAACTATTACCCAGCCTAGGTCAAGTCTTTGTGCATAAGGGGCGTCGTCAGGTCCATCACACTGGTCACGTACTTTATGTACTCTGAGAATGTCTCTTCCTAGCAGGACATAAATTTCAGTATGGTCCTTCGGGTATATCTTGACTAAGCATACCTTGGTGCAGCATTTGTGATCCAAGCCCTCTCCACAGAGTTCTGTGCATGAAGAGAGAACACTATCTTTGACTAGAACATGACCTTGTTGCTCCCCGCCATAATTGAGGCAGGGGAGGAGATAGGTAACTGCTGTAGTATGTCTGGAAGTGGAGTAGGATGCATAGCTGTAACATGTTTGTCGCTACTGCATTCTGTACACTTGATGATGACCTTACAGTCTTTAGCAAGATGGCCATAAGAAGCACAGCACTTTAAGCATATTCCAAGTTTCTGGAGAATCTCCCTGTGCTCTTGTAAAGTCTTTGCCCTAAGCCCACGACATTTCTTAAGAGGGTGAGGCTTCTTGTGAATAGGACACTGGCGATTAGGGTCTTTTTCTTTGTCATCCACAACGCCCTGATCACTAGGTGAGGTAGTGTAGGGTGAGATGTCTGTCCTCTTGACAGATATTGCTTTGTTAAAGTCTCTACACTTAGTTGCTGTGTTATCATATCTTGATGATGATGAGGATGAAGCAGGCAAGTTGGGATCACTGTAGCTGAAGCTGGGGTTGTTTCTCATCCAAGCTTGATCACTAATGAACCTGCAAAAGTATGAGAATGGAGAAAAAGATAAGTTATAGTCTCTTTTGTACTTTGTGAGCCCTGTTGTGCCCATTTCTCTTGCCATATGGCAGTTTATGCACCACTGGGTTGACACCATGAGCGGTGTCCAGGAAGCTTAGTCCAGGTAGACGTGCATCTGTCTTTGCAAACTCTAGCTCCATGAGGAGGTCACTTGCAGCTTACGATAGTCTTTGTTTGCTAATTTTGGGAAGTTTTGCAGTCTCTTGAATAGAGTGCTTTCTATGGCTTCAGAGCTACCATAGGTTTGCTCATGTCTTGCCCATACAGCAGCAAGACCTTCACCTGGGTGAACAACGTATACTGTTCTTAGTCTTTTAACACGATCTGCAGATACTAGTCCCAGCCACTTTATGAGCAAATCAAGTTCTTCCTTAGTAGTAAGGTTGAGATCAACAATAGCAGTGCTGAAGGTTGATCACCAGGCCCTGTAGCTCTCTGCACAGTTGTCAAACCTTGAGAGGCTAGTGTTAATGAGCTCCCGGCGCACCATATATCTGGCAAAGTTATTAAAATCTGATTTCTCACTCTTTGGTTCCAAAGTAACTTGTGGAACCCCTTGCATGTGAAAGTTCTCTGGTGATATAGGGTGAGGTTTACCAGGGTGAAATGATGTAGCATGAGCATTTAACTGTGGTGTAGTCTTTGAGACTTGTGATGGCTGTGGCTTGAGTTGCAGTTTTTCACCGGAAGTCACGTTGTTGTTGTTGGCAGGAGTTGATGTGGTTTTCTGCAAAGAAGTACTTGTGTTGCAGACTTGAAGAGGCTCAGGCATATGGCGTTGAGAGGTCCCCTTGTTGAGAGTCAGAACAGTGTAGTTAGTAGGAGATACAGGAGATGTATTTTTGCAAATGTTATGCTTTAGTACGTATTCACTGGTACGTTCAACTAGACATGTGCAGAACCAAAAATGTTGTTTCTTTTTGTTTCGTTCGTTTTCGTTTTCAAAAATTTTCAGTTCTGTGAATATTCGGAATGCTGTTAATTCGTTATATTCGGTTTTCGGATGCATAGGCAAAAATTTTTTCCGTTTTCGGATGCATTCGTTAATAACATCGAATGCATTCGTTAATTCGGATCTTTTGTTATATCTGTAAAATTTAGCATTCGTAACTAAACGAAATGCACATTAGTTTCACTTGCTGATCCTCTTTTGTTGACAGCGGCATCTAAAGGCAAAGTTGACAGCGGCATCTAAAGGGACATTTAAACCATCCCTTGTGGTCTAGTGGGGTGAATCACTCCCCCGCAGCTTAATCCGGCAGGGGGGGGGGGGGTTGCAATACACTTCTGAGGTAGCCGGAGGGCTCACCTCTCCTTCCATGTCTGCTGCTGCGATGTGATTGATAAAGCCTGGCAGGACCAGGCTTTATCAATCGAGCGCAGAGCACACAGATCAATGTGGTTTTATGAAACCGCATTGATCTGTATGAGGAATCTAATGATTCCTCCTAAATGTCCCCTAATGGGACTAAAAGTGTAAAAAAAAAAAGTTTAATAAAAAGTTGAAAAAAACCCTCATTAATCCCTTCTTTTTAAAAGTTTAAATCACCCCCCCTTTTCCCAAATTCCATATAAAAAATATGTAACCATAATAAAAATAAACATATGTGGTATTGCCGCGTGCGTAAATGTCCGAACTACAAAAATATATAATAAATTAAACCACACGGTCAATGGCGTATGCGCAAAAAAATTCCAAAGTCAAAAATAGCGTTATTTTGGTCACTTTTTATATCATGAAAAAATTAATAAAAAGCGATCAAAAAGTCCGATCAATACAAAAATGGGACCGATAAAAACTTCAGATCATGACACAAATAATGAGCCCTTATACCGCCCCATACGCAGAAAATGGGTCAGAAGATGACAATTTGAAACATATAAATTTTCGTGCATGTAGTTATGTTTTTTCCACAATTTAGACAAAATCAAACCTATATAAGTAGGGTCTCATTTTAATCGTATGGACCTACAGAATAAAGAGAAGGTGTCATTTTTACCAAAAAATTTACTTTGTAGAAACAGAAGCCCCCAAAATTTACAAAATGTTTTTTTTTTCTTCAATTTTGTTGCACAATGATTTCTTTTTATTTTTTTTTTTGTTTTGCCACAGATTTTTGGCAAAGTGTCATTACAAATTAGAATTGGTGGCTCAAAAAATAAGCCATCATATGGATTTTTAGGTGCAAAATTGAAAGAGTTATGTTTTTTTTTAAAAGGTAAGGAGGAAAAAACGAAAATGCAAAAACGGAAAAACCTCGGGTCATGAAGGGGTTAAGAAGATGAACAGCAGCTTAGACAGGTGAGGTAACACAGTTCAATGTAGAGAAACAGTTTTTAAAATTCACGCAAAGTGCAGTAAGCTTGTGCGACCATGTGCTTCACAAGATGGCGGATGGCACTGAGCTTTATTGCAGATTTGGCGCACACATATACACAGCAGGCTGTAGGGATTCTATTCATCTTTTGACTATTCTGACTCAGATTTTTGTGATAGCGATCCATCCCTTGTAAGACCTCTATGCCTGGCCTGAATAAGCAGATACAACCACTGCGGACAATCCTTATCAGATAGCTGGACTCACCAATACTGTTTATGCGGTCAAAAGATGATGCTTTCCTTCAGGGCCGGCCTTAGGTGTTCAGGCGCAGTGCGCAAGCTAACCTTGTGGCGCCCCCCCCCCCCATAAATGTACACAAAGAGGAAAAAATATTTGTGACAAATATTTTAATATCTAATCATTCCCCTGCCCCCTTAATCAGTCCCATGTACCCCTTCACCAGTCCCCTGCTCCCCTTAATCAGATGCAGTATAGTTCCCCCACATTAGGTGCAGTACAGTTCCCCCACATTAGGTGCAGTATAGTTCCCCCACATTAGGTGCAGTATAGTCCCCCACATTAGGTGCAGTATAGTTCCCCCACATTAGGTGCAGTATAGTTCCCACATTAGATGCAGTATAGTTCCCCACATTAGGTGCAGTATAGTTCCCCCACATTAGGTGCAGTATAGTTCCCCCACATTAGATGCAGTATAGTTCCCCCACATTAGGTGCAGTGTAGTTCCCCCACATTAGGTGCAGTATAGTTCTCCCCACATTAGGTGCAGTATAGTTCTCCCCACATTAGGTGCAGTATAGTTCCCCCACATTAGGTACAGTATAGTTCCCCCACATCAGGTGCAGTATAGTTCCCCCACATTAGGTGCAGTATAGTTCCCCCACATCAGATGCAGTATAGTCCCCCCCATTAGGTGCAGTATAGTCCCCCACATTAGGTGCAGTATAGTTTCCCACATTAGATGCAGTATAGTTCCCCCACATTAGGTGCAGTATAGTTCCCCCACATTAGGTGCAGTATAGTTCCCCCACATCAGATGCCGTATAGTTCCCCCACATTAGGTGCAGTATAGTTCCCCCACATTAGGTGCAGTATAGTTCCCCCACATTAGGTGCAGTACAGTTCCCCCACATTAGGTGCAGTACAGTTCCCCCACATTAGGTGCAGTATAGTTCCCCCACATTAGGTGCAGTATAGTTCCCCCACATTAGGTGCAGCATAGTTCCCCCACATTAGATGCAGCATAGTTCCCACACATTAGGTGCAGTATAGTTCCCCCACATTAGGTGCAGTATAGTTCCCCCACATTAGGTGCAGTATAGTTCCCCCACATCAGGTGCAGTATAGTTCCCCCACATTAGGTGCAGTATAGTTCCCCCACATCAGATGCAGTATAGTCCCCCCCATTAGGTGCAGTATAGTCCCCCACATTAGGTGCAGTATAGTTTCCCACATTAGATGCAGTATAGTTCCCCCACATTAGGTGCAGTATAGTTCCCCCACATTAGGTGCAGTACAGTTCCCCACATTAGGTGCAGTATAGTTCCCCCACATTAGGTGCAGTATAGTTCCCCCACATTAGGTGCAGTATAGTTCCCCCACATTAGCTACAGTATAGTTCCCCCACATTAGGTGCAGTATAGTTCCCCCGCATTAGGTTCAGTATAGTTCCCCACATTAGGTGAAGTATAGTTCCCCCACATTAGGTGCAGTATAGTTCCCCCACATCAGATGCAGTATAGTTCCCCCACATTAGGTGCAATACAGTTCCCCCACATTAGGTGCAATACAGTTCCCCCACATTAGGTGCAATACAGTTCCCCCACATTAGGTGCAATACAGTTCCCCCACATTAGGTGCAATACAGTTCCCCCACATTAGGTGCAATACAGTTCCCCCACATTAGGTGCAATACAGTTCCCCCACATTAGGTGCAGTATAGTTCCCCCACATTAGATGCAGTATAGTTCCCCCACATTAGGTGCAGTATAGTTCCCCCACATTAGATGCAGTATAGTTCCCCCACATTAGGTGCAGTATAGTTCCCCCACATTAGGTGCAGTATAGTTCCCCACATTAGGTGCAGTACAGTTCCCCCACATTAGGTGCAGTACAGTTCCCCCACATTAGGTAGACAGTATCGTTCCCCCACATTAGGTGCAGTATAGTTCCCCCACATTAGATGCAGTATAGTTCCCCCACATTAGGTGCAGTATAGTTCCCCCACATTAGGTGCAGTATAGTTCCCCCAGATTAGATGCAGTATAGTTCCCCCACATTAGGTGCAGTACAGTTCCCCCACATTAGGTAGACAGTATCGTTCCCCCACATTAGATGCAGTATAGTTCCCCCACATTAGATGCAGTATAGTTCCCCCACATCAGATGCCGTATAGTTCCCCAACATTAGGTGCAGTATAGTTCCCCCATATTAGATGCAGTATAGTTCCCCCACATTAGGTGCAGTATAGTTCCCCCACATTAGGTGCAGTATAGTTCCCCCACATTAGGTGCAGTATAGTTCCCCACATTTGGTGCAGTACAGTTCCCCCACATTAGGTGCAGTACAGTTCCCTCACATTAGGTAGACAGTATCGTTCCCCCACATTAGGTGCAGTATAGTTTCCCCACATTAGATGCAGTATAGTTCCCCCACATTAGGTGCAGTATAGTTCCCCCACATTAGGTGCAGTATAGTTCCCCCACATTAGGTGCAGTATAGTTCCCCCACATTAGGTGCAGTATAGTTCCCAACATTAGGTGCAGTATAGTTCCCCCACCACATTAGGTGCCGTATAGTTGCCCACATTAGGTGCAGTATAGTTCCCCCACATTAGGTGCAGTATAGTTCCCCCACATTAGGTGCAGTATAGTTCCCCACATTAGGTGCTGTACAGTTCCCCCACATTAGGTGCAGTATAGTTCCCCCACATTAGGTGCAGTATAGTTCCCCCACATTAGGTGCAGTATAGTTCCCCCACATTTGCTGCAGTACAGTTTCCCCACATTAGGTGAAGTATAGTTCCCCACATTAGGTTGGCAGTATAGTTCCCCCCATTAGGTGAAGTATAGTTCCCCACATTAGGTAGTAGCATGTTCCCCACATTAGGTAGAAGCAGGTTCCCCACATTAGGTAGAAGCAGGTTCCCCACATTAGGTAGAAGCAGGTTCCCCACATTTGGTAGAAGCAGGTCCCCCAAATTAGGTAGAAGCAGGTTCCACACATTAGGTAGTAGCAGGTTCCCCACATTAGGTAGTAGCAGGTCCCCCCCCCCCCCCACGGACTCACACACACACAGACAGACACCCACACATGCACGCACACACACACACACAGACACACACACATGCACACACAGACAGACACCCACACATGCACACACACACATAGACACACTTACCTGTCCTGCGCTTCTCTTCTCTCTGGCGTCGGCCTGACGAGTGACGTCACTGACGTCCTCCTGTGCGGGTCTGCGGAGGTATGTCACATGCGCGACGTCCCTCTTCAGACTCGGGCCGGCCAACCAACCAGAGACGCAGGGGAGGTCGGGGTAAGTGAAACCTCCCTGTGTAATGAAGAAAACTGTGCCCTGAAGCGGAATGTGACCCTCCGCATAGGGACACAGTTGAGGGAGGGTAGTGGGAATGGAATGAGAGGGAGTGGCCTGCAAAGCAGAAAACTGTGTACCTGTGCGGAGGGTCACATTCAGCTACAGGGCACAGTTTTCTTCATTACATTGGCATTTAGCGCTGCTTGCCGGAAGCAGCGCTAAATGTCTGAAGAAGTTACCTGCCCAGCGCCCGGACTGCACGTCGGGCAATACAAATTACATATACCTGGTGCGAGCTGTGTCGGCCGCCCGGCGACCCTGTTGCTATGGCGCACACCCCTAAAGCCGGCCCTGCTTTCCTTAGCTTAGCATGCAGAATACATGTGTCCCTGTTACATGTGGCAGATGCAGGCGGCCATGA
The DNA here is from genome assembly GCF_029499605.1 of Hyla sarda. Classification (NCBI taxonomy): domain Eukaryota; kingdom Metazoa; phylum Chordata; class Amphibia; order Anura; family Hylidae; genus Hyla; species Hyla sarda. Next base: position 194,294,520 of record NC_079196.1, on the reverse strand, counting down.
CACAGGAAGTGATGCACTAAGCAGGGGTGTGGCTACATATAAAGGAAAAGAGTCACAGCTTTCAGGCGAGAGATATATGTGCATTACCAAAAAAGGCCACAAGGTGACAGCAAATAACTAACCATAGAAAAACCCATAGGAAATGGATAAAAAAATTAACTACTGTATTTTTCGCCATATAAGACGCACTTTTTCTTCCCAAAACTGGGGGGGGGAAAGTTGGTGCGTCTTATACAGCAAATACATGTCATATCGCGGCGGTCCCTGCGGCCATCAACGGCCGGGACCCGCGGCTAATACAGGACATCACTGATCGCGGTGATGCCCTGTATTAACCCTTCAGATGTGGCGATCAAAGCTGACCGCCGCGTCTGAAGCGAAAGTGACACTAACCCGGCTGCTCAGTCGGGCTGTTCGTGACCGCCGCGGTGAAATCGCGGCATCCAGAACAGCTTACAGGACACCGGGAGGGACCTTACCTGCTTCCTCGGTGTCTGATCCGTGCCGGGATCCCCTGCATGGCCGGCGCTCTCCTTCGACGCCTTGACGTCGTTGCGCACGCCGTCCCGACATCCAATGGGAGCAGCGTGCATAGCGACGTGATGGCGGCGATGGAGAGTGAGCAGAGACGTTCCTTAGCGACGGGGACACCCTGGGGACGCTGCGACAGCGATGGAGGCTGACATCCAGGGCAGCGGTTACGAGCGGTGACGGGTCCGGAGCGGTGGGGACACGTGAGTATTACCTCCTATACCAGTGGTCTTCAACCTGCGGACCTCCAGATGTTGCAAAACTACAACTCCTGGCATGCTGGGAGTTGTAGTTTTGCAACATCTGGAGGTCCGCAGGTTGAAGATCACTGTCCTATACTTTACATTGTATTTGGTTTAGAATCTTTTTTTTCTAGATTTTGCACCTTTAAAATTGGGTGCGTCTTATATGCCGGAGCGTCTTATAGGGCGAAAAATACGGTATGTAAATTCCATCTACAATAATGAGAATATTAACTCTGTAACAGCATATAAGATGTTCTGTAGTGGAGTACCCCTTTAAATGTCTTAATTTTAGCTGTATAAAAGCCGACAAGTATCCTATAATAAAAACAAACAAGACCAAATGTTTTTCCATACACAGATTTCATATTTGGGTGTATCACAATAATAGCAGAAGCATCACACACACCATCCTATTCCCACATGGCGGCTGCAATGTGTTCACATCCAATGCTGACAACTTCTAAACTCTCTGACAAATATTGTGCGCATTATAAAGAAAGAAAAATTAATTATGAAGTCAATTGTTTCGGAGAAGCTCAGAAAATACATGTACACGTGTAGACAATGCTGGAATCTGTCTGCTGCCTGACACAATTGTTTTGCACCGCACTTCTAATGTTTTATGGAATCCAAAATCAGAAAATCTGTTTGTTTGTATAAACGTGATGAGAAAAATATATTTAAAGGGGTATTCCAGGAAAAAACTGTTTTTTTTTTATATATCAACTGGCTCCAGAAAGTTAAACAGATTTGTAAATTACTTCTATTAAAAAATCTCAATCCTTTCAGTACTTATGAGCTGCTGAAGTTAAAGGAGTAGTCCAGTGGGGAACCCAGTGGTGAGCAACTTATCCCCTATCCTAAGGATAGGAGATAAGTTTGAGATCGCGGGGGGTCCGACCGCTGGGGCCCCCTGCGATCTCCTGTACGGAGCCCCGACAGCCCGCGGGAAGGGGGCGTGTCGACCTCCGCACGAAGCGGCGGCCGACACGCCCCCTCAATACAACTCTATGGCAGAGCCGGAGCGCTGCCTTCAGCAATCTCCGGCTCTGCCATAGCGATGTATTGAGGGGACGTGTCGGCCGCCGCTTCGTGCGGAGGTCCACACCCGCTATCTGTCCGGAGAGCCTGGCCCCCGTACAGAGAGATCGCAGGGGGCCCCAGCGGTCGGACCCCCGCATTCTCAAACTTATCCCCTATCCTTAGGATAGGGGATAAGTTTTTCACCACTGGACTACCCCTTTAAGGTTGTTCTTTTCTGTCTAAGTGCTCTCTGATGACACCTGTCTCGGGAAACGCCCAGTTTAGAAGAGGTTTGCTATGGGGATTTGCTTCTAAACTGGGCATTTCCCGAGACACGTGTCATCAGAGAGCACTTAGACAGAAAAGAACAACCTTAACTTCAGAAGCTCATAAGTACTGAAAGGATTAAGATTTTTTAATAGAAGTAATTTACAAATCTGTTTAACTTTCTGGAGCCAGTTGATATATAAAAAAAAAGTTTTTTCCTGGATAACCCCTTTAATAACTCTGGGCTGCTTTAACTTTTCATTCTGATTCCGAGATTGTTTTTTCGTGACATATTCTACTTTATGTTAGTGGCAAATTTTCGTCGATACTTGCATCATTTCTTGGTGAAAAATTCAAAAATGTTATGAAAAAATTGAAAATTTTGAATTTTTCTTTTTTTTCTTTCAAGCTCTCTGCTTGTAAGGAAAATAGACATTCCAAATAAATTATATATTGATTCACATATACAATATGTCTACATTATATTTTCATCATAAAGTTGACATGTTTTTACTTTTGGAAGACATCAGAGGGCTTCAAAGTTCGGCACCAATTTTCCAATTTTTCACAAAATTTTCAAAATTGGAATTTTTCAGGGACCAGTTCAGTTTTTAAGTGGATTTGAAGGGCCTTCATATTAGAAATACCCAATAAATGACCCCATTATAAAAACTGCACCCCTCAAAGTATCCAAAATGACATTCAGTAAGTGTGTTAACCCTTTAGGTGTTTCACAGGAATAGCAGCAAAGAAAATTCAAAATCTTCATTTTTTTACACTCGCATGTTCTTGTAGACCCAGTCTTTGAATTTTTACAAGGGGTAATAGAAGAAAAAGCCCCCCAAAATTTGTAACCCAATTTCTCTCGAGTAAATACCTCATATGTGTATGTCAAGTGTTCTGTGGGCGCAGTAGAGGGCTCAGAAGAGACAGAGCAACAATGGGATTTTGGAGAGTGCATTTTGCTAGAATGGTTTTTGGGGGGCATGTCGCATTTAGGAAGCCCCTATGGTGCCAGAACAGCAAAAAAAAAACACATGGCATTCCATTTTGGAAACTACACCCCTCAAGGCACGTAACAAGGGGTCCAGTGAGCCTTAACATCTCACAGGTGTTTGACGACTTTTCGTTAAAGTCGGATGTGTAAATGAAAAAAAAAAATTTTCACTAAAGTGCAGTTTTTTCCCCAAATGTACCATTTTTACAAAGGGTAATGGAAATACTTCATGTTAGGAAGTAAAATGCTCTGCGGGAGAACTACAATGCTCAGAAGAGAAGGAGTCACTTTTGACTTTTGGAAAGCACATTTTACTGAAATGGTTTTTGGGGGGCATGTCACATTTGGGAAGCCCCTGTGGTGCCAGAAAAGCAAAAAAAAACAAAAACATGGCATACTATTTTCGAAACTACACCCCTCAAGGAACGTAACAAGGGGTACAGTGAACCTTAACATCTCACAGGTGTTTGACTACTTTTTGTTAAAGTTTTTTTTTTTTTCACTAAAATGCAGTTTTTTCCCCAAATGTTACATTTTTACAAGGGGTAATAGGAGAAAATGACCCCCAAAATTTGTACCCCCATTTCTTCTGAGTATGGAAATTACCCATGTGTGGAGGTTACATTTTTAATTTTCACGGACCACTGTTCCAACAATCTGTCAGACACCTGTGGGGCGTAAATGCATACTGTACCCCTTATTACATTACATGAGGGGTGTATTTTCCAAAATGGGTCACATGTGGGGGAGGGGGGGTTCCAATGTTCTGGCACTATGGGGGCTTTGTAAACACATGTGGCCTTCAATTCCGGACAAATTTTCAAAATCCCAATGGCGCTCCTTCTCTTCTGAGCATTGTAGTTCGCCCGCAGAGCAGTGTAAGGGGTGTATATGTAGTGTTTTACCATTTATTTTGTGTTAGTGTAGTCTAGTGTAGTATTTTAGGGTACATTCACACTGGCGCAGGTTTAAAGTGAGATTCCTGCTAGGAGTTTGCGCTGCGGCGAAAAATTTGCTGCAGCACAAACTTGAAGCAGAAATCTTACTGTAAACCTTCCCGTGTGAATGTACCCTGTACATTCACATGGGGGGGCAAACCTCTGTCTGTTGCAATACTACAACTCCCAGCATGTACTGACAGACCGTGCATGCTGGGAGTTGTACTTTTGCAACAGCTGGAGGCACACTGGTTGGAAAACCTTCAGTTAGGTTCTGTTACCTAACTCAGTATTTTCCAACCAGTGTGCCTCCAGCTGTTGCAAAACTTCAACTGCCAGCATGTATTGATCGCCGAAGGAGATGTAGTTATGCAACAGCTGGAGGTACGCCACTACAACTCCCAGCATGCCGAGACAGCTGTTTGCAGTTTGGGCATGCTGGGATTTGCATTTTTTGCAACATCTGGAGGGCTACAGTTTAGAGTACACTGCACAGTGATCTCCAAACTGTGGCCCTCCAGATGTTGCAAAACTACAAATCCCAGCATGCCCAGACAGCAAACTGCAAATCCCAGCATTCCCAAACAGCTGTCTGGGCATGCTGGGAGTTGTAGTTGTGCAACATCTGGAGGGCTACAGTTTAGACTGTAGCCTTCCAGATGTTGCTAGGCAACTCACCGGCTTCCATAGGATACAGGGGGCTGCATCGCCGTCCTCTTCTTCCGTCGATCCCCTCCGCCGATCGCTGCCTGCTGCCGCCGCTGATGGGTGAATGGGCTTCGGCGCTGGGCCTCTTCGGTTTCCCCGTTCTTCCCCGCCTATTGTGGGTGGGCAGAACGAGGAAACCGAAAATTAACCCCCCCCGCCCCTGATCTGCTATGGGTCGTTGCTTCTTGACATCCAATAGCAGGGATATGAGGGGTGGCACCCCTACCACCTCACTCCTATCCCTTCAGGGGGATCGTGGGTGTCTTGGACGACCACGATCCCCCTTATATTCCAGATCACCGGGTCACCATAGACCCGTATTGACCTGGAATCGGCGCAAATCACTGGTGTGAATTCACCGGCGATTTGCGGGGATCACCGGCATGGGGGGTCTGATGACCCCCCTGGGAATTTGCGCAGGGTGCCTGCTGATCGATATCAGCAGTCACCCCGGTCCGGTCCATGCGCGGCGGGAGGCGGGGACTGAAATTCCCACAGGCGCCCTGGGTCCCTATGTGGTTAAATAGAAGTACTTTACAAATCTGTTTAACTTTCTGGCACCAATTGATTTTATTTTTTTTTTTTAAACAATGTTTTACACTGGAGTACCCCTTTAAGGTCAAAACGGGCTTGGTCCCCAAGGGGTTACTTTTTCCAGCATCCTGATTGGTGGCAGCTCTTCTTTTCTTATTTATATTATTTTTTCTGCTCATCACTCCCCATTTTGTTCAATTACACAGTCTTTACACCACGTGGCTATCACCATGGTTACTCTTCCCTCCAGTCAGCAAAACAACAATAACAACGTCATCGGGGCGGGACCGCGGCATGACAGCGCACATTGTACAGGGGAGTGCGGCGTGACTCTGACGTCATCACCACGCGACCGAGAGCGATGACAGCGCAGTTACCCGGGAGAGCCTGTCTGGAACGTTCTGGGCCGGAGGGAGGAGAGGACCGGGGGTGACTCGGCAGTGCAGGCCCATGAGTCAGCATGAGGGACGGGTATATAACCGGCGGGGAAGGTCGGGGCTGGAAACAGCGGCACGGCAGAGAGGTAAGTGCTCAACAGGCAGCTGCCGGCGGCAGGGTTTGCTGGGATTTGTAGTTCAACAATACTTTTTGAATGATGCAGGAGTTATAATGGACTTATTAGGTGTTAAAATGCTCTGCCTGTCACAGCTGCCAGGAGGAGGGATGTGGGGTCCAGGATACCACAACAGTGTTTAAAGCCCAAATCTGGATTTGTGATCGTTCATAGTGACCTATTCACACCCATCATCATCATCAGCAATCCCATATAGTGCAACTTCTGTGTCATAGATCAGTGTCTCCAGCTGTGGCACTACAACTCCCAGCATGTGGGTGTCCATTCTTATGGAACCCATTGACCTCTTGTGGTGACTGTATTCATAAAAGAATAGTCCAGTGGTGTCCAAACTGTGCCTCTCTATATGTTAGAAAACTACAACTCCCAGCATGCACTGACAGTGAACAGAACCTGTTGACTTTTTTGGTTCCATCGGGTGTCAATATTTGTTTCATGGCGAGTCCAGTGGTATCCAAACTGGGGACCTCCAGCTGTTGCTGAACTAAAACTTCCAACATGCCCGGACAGTGAACGGCTGTCCATTCTTATAGATCAATGTTTCCCCACCAGGCTGCCTCCAGATGTTGTAAAACTACCAGCGGTCGGACCCCCCGCGATCAAACACTTATCCCCTATCTTGTAGATAGAGGATAAGTGTATATTGCGCTGCAGTTGTCCTTTAACCCCTTAACGACGCAGGACGTATATTTACGTCCTGCGCCGGCTCCCGCGATATGAAGCGGGATCGCGCCGCGATCCCGCATCATATCGCGTGGGTCCCGGCGCTAATCAACGGCCGGGACCCGCGGTTAATACCACACATCGCCGATCGTGGCGATGTGCGGTATTAACCCTTTAGAAGCGGCGGTCAAAGCTGACCGCCGCTTCTAAAGTGAAACTGAAAGTATCCCGGCTGCTCAGTCGGGCTGTTCGGGACCGCCGCGGTGAAATCGCGGCGTCCCGAACAGCTGATCGGACACCGGGAGGGCTCTTACCTGCCTCCTCGGTGTCCGATCGACGAATGACTGCTCTGTGCCTGAGATCCAGGCAGGAGCAGTCAAGCGCCGATAATGCTGATCACAGGCGTGTTAATACACGCCTGTGATCAGGATGAGAGATCAGTGTGTGCAGTGTTATAGGTCCCTATGGGACCTATAACACTGCTAAAAAAAAAGTGTTAATAAAGGTCATTTAACCCCTTCCCTAATAAAAGTTTGAATCACCCCCCTTTTCCCATAAAAAAAAATAAAAAATAAAACAGTGTAAAAAAAAAAAAAAAAAAAACATATGTGGTATCGCCGCGTGCGTAAATGTCCGAACTATAAAAATATATCATTAATTAAGCTGTACGGTCAATGGCGTACGCGCAAAAAAAATTCCATAGTCCAAAAATGCGTATTTTGGTAACTTTTTATAACATTAAAAAGTGATCAAAAAGTCAGATCAAAACAAAAATCATACCAATAAAAACTTCAGATCACGGCGCAAAAAATGAGTCCTCATACCGCCCCGTACGGGGAAAAATAAAAAAGTTATAGGGGTCAGAAGATGACATTTTTAAACGTATAAATTTTCCTGCATGTAGTTATGATTTTTTCCAGAAGTGCGACAAAATCAAACCTATATAAGTAGGGTATCATTTTAACCGTATGGACCTACAGAATAATGATAAGGTGTAATTTTTACCGAAATATGCACTGCGTAGAAACGGAAGCCCCCAAAAGTTACAAAATGGCGTTTTTTTTTTTGGATTTTGTCGCACAATGATTTTTTTTTCCGTTTCGCCGTGAATTTTTGGGTAAAATGACTAATGTCACTGCAAAGTAGAATTGGCGACGCAAAAAATAAGCCATAATATGGATTTTTAGGTGGAAAATTGAAAGGGTTATGATTTTTAAAAGGTAAGGAGGAAAAAACGAAAGTGCAAAAACGGAAAAACCCTGAGTCCTTAAGGGGTTAAGTTCACCCTGCAGAATTCCGCTCACGGAATTCCGCCCGTGGAATTCTGTGGGAATTCCGTAGTGTGAACATACCCTTAGGGTGCATGCACACCACGTTTTTGCTATACAGTTCCCGTATACAGTTTCAAGTTAAGAACCGTACGGAACTGTATAGAAAACCGTATGTATTGACTTAACATTGTAAACCGTGTGTCAAATGCATCATCCGGTGCATCATCCCGCCCCCTCAATGCAAGTCTATGGGAAGTGGCGTGATGGCCGTCGCTCCCCCTTCCCATAGACTGTCATTTTGGGGGAAGGCCGTGACATCACAAGGGAGCGGGGGCCTGAACACAGAAGACCACACACAGCGTAGTAACCCTACGTGGAGTAACCCTTTTTAAAGAAAACTGCCTTTGAAAATCCCACCACTAGGGGTCCCCATACCTCCTGGAACACTGATGAGTCCCACAGCCTCATGAACGTGTCCAAGGGTCATGGGCACAAGATGGGTGATTGACAAGGCTGCAGGAGGAACACAGAGTTTTATTAAAAACGTTCCTCCAGCTGTTGCAAAACTACAACTGCTAGCATGCCTGGACAGCCAAATGATGTCTGGGCATGCCGGAAATTGTAGTTTTGCAAAAGCTGTAGGCACAGAGCTGAAGGCAACACTTCTGCAAAAAATAGTTATCCAAACACGGTACCTCCAACTATTCTGAGACTACAAGTCCCAGCATTACAGGACTGGCAAAGAATGATAACGCATGAATGACATAGGAAGATGTAAGTTATATTCTCATCATATTGTCTTTGGTGGTAGAGTACAGCAGACAGACAATCTCCAATAATCATTGTGTGTCTGTGTGTGTGTACAGCATAAAACAAGAGAGAGAAAGGTTACATAGCAGGGCTTCCAAGAGCAGTGAGTGAGTAGAGTGAGGGAGAGGGGAAGAGTCATTACAGTGCAGGAAAGAGAGGGACAAGCCCCCTCCAGAAGACAGAATGAAATGGACACTGAGCAGTGTTAATATGCTAATTTTTTGTGAAACATTGGTGATAGATACATAAAAATGACACGCACATGATCATAATGAGGTACTGAGTAACATTGTTTTTTTTTTTTGTGTGGGATCTGACAGGTACGCTTTAATGAATAAAAAAAAAAAAATTCTTAATTATTTTTCCAGGATTTTCGCCCTTTGAAGAACTATCCGCCTCTTTACAATGGAGTTTCCGGATTTAGGAAAACATTGCTCCGAAGTCACCTGCAAACAACTAGGTATGGAGAAAATGGAGGCGCCGTCATGTGATAGACATTAGAAGTCATAAAAGCAGCAGCTTCTAAAAATGTACTAAAGCCTGAGGCAGCCCCTGGTTGTGTGTGAACTGTTACCAAGTGTGGATGTTTCCACTGGAGGTACATGTCATCTATTTGGGCTAAGCTTCAGTATAACTCATTGAGTCATACTCATTGTTGTTATTTCTGGGGTGTAGCACTTGGCCAGGGCATATTTTTCTGGGGGCCCCTGTCTTGTTATAGGTGGATAATGTAACTGTTGCCTCAACACATTTTTGTTTGCAGATTTCCTTCCAATGAAGTGTGATGCTTGTGAGGATGTTTTCTGCAAAGACCACATAACCTACAACCAACATAAGTGTTCTTCTGCTTACAAGAAGGTAAGAAATGATGCGTACGAGGATCGGCTGGTTCAGTACAGAATGCATGGACCTTATAACACTCCAGTCCATGGCTCTACACGTGGTGAAACTTCAACTACCAGCCTGGGATTTAGTAATTTCTCCCCAGCTGCAAAGCCAAAACCACTGCTTATGCCAGTGTTTTCCAACCAGGGTGCCTCCAGCTGTTGCAAAACTACAACGCCCAGCATGCCCGGACAGCGGCTGTCCGGGCATGCTGGGAGTTGAAGTTTTGCAACAGCTGGAGGCACCCTGGTTGGAAAACACTGGCCTATGGTATAGAATCTTTTTTTGTTGGTTATACCAGTCGGATCCCCCGTAATCAGACAGTTATCCTCTATTCTATGTATTGGGGATATGTATTATAACGGGTGTGGGCAAAAAAAAAAAAAAATTGTCCAAGGGACTAAAGCGGAACACAATCTACTTGTCCCTCAAGAAAATCCGCTTGTCCTGGTAGATAAAATAATTTCAACCAAAATAGTCTGATCCCCCCCACCCCACTAGACCACCAGGGATGGATATAAGATCCCTTTAGACACTGCTGTCAACTTAGACAGCGGTGATCTAATGGTTTAATAGCGGCCATGGCGATCGCAGCATGCCAGGCTATTAGCGGTGGGAGGGCTGTAGCTAGCACCTTTTACACCTGAGGCAAGCCCAGAAAATTCCTGGTTTTAAGGAATCCGTTTTTCATCAAAAACCTGATATGGGAACTGTATTGCAAAAACGTGATGTGAACCCAGCCTAAGCAAGAAAACCTTATTACTGTCCCTGGAGATAGATCATGCATTCCTTATGGATGCTCGGAGTGCATATTTGGACAGCAAAGGGTAACCTATGCACATGTTCCCTGATTTTCTTGCTTACTGGTATACTCTTTTATATTTTTGTCTCCATTATTATTTGGGGTATTATCATTAGGATAGGCTAACGGTATCAGATTGTTGGAGTCCTAACTCCCAACACTGATCAGTTGTTTGAAGGGGTTTGTACCACATCCACTCCATTGTTTACCAAGCCAAGTGTTATACGTTTAAAGGGGTACTCCGGTGGAATTTTTTCCCCCCATATACCCAGTCATTTAACCATACATACACACAGTCATATACACAGTCATGAGCCACCATCAAATTGACATTGACAAATTGACAAGTCCTCATTGTAAAAAAAAATCAATTTCAGTGAGGCTTGTGGGGTCAATTTGGATTCCTGGCAGGCCAACAAACCCAGGAATCAGTGGCTCATAATCATCCAGAACTGGGGTCCAGACAGGTCACCTATATGGGGGACAGGGGAAATTGTACTTGGGACAAGGTCACTAATTGAGGGACAGGAAAAATTATTGGATGTCAAGGCTGCTAATATGGGAACAGGAAAACTTGTGGGGGGGGGGGGGGGGGGAGGCAAGTTCGCTAGTTTGGGAGACCTCTACTGTAGCGTCTCCTTCTAGGCGGCTCATTACTGCATGACGATGAGGGGGAGGAGAAAAAAGAAAAGTGAGGTTATCCTCTTCTCCCTCACAACTCTTTTTCTTCAGAGGCAAGAATGGCCATAAATCACTAATTGAACTAAAAGAGGTAGGGTGGATAAAAATCACCCAAAAAGGGCTGTCCTTGTATGTTGGGAGTTGTAGTTGTGCAACAACTAAATGCACATTTTTTTAAATATTTTTTTTTCCCCTCTCAAACTAACCTCTTCCTGTCTATCATCCTCTGTCCCTACCTACCAATCACCGATTCAGACCTCTGGAAGATTCATGGGACCCGCTCTGCTCCCTGTCCGGACCGGGATGGGGCAGGCAGAGTGGATGCCTTGATTTTAAAACACCCACCTTCTCTGTGATTGGTTGGTCGGTCCCGACCAACCAATCACAGCGATCGGGAGGTGGCATTAGTGTCCCCTCAATACAGGAACTCAATGGTAATTGGTGCTGTCCCAGACACTCTCAAAGGAGACCACTTTCACAGGAGACCCGATTGGCCCGGAAAAGCCGCGATTCGACAGTCAGAATTGACTGGCCAGTCATGGCGATCACAATAAGGGGGAGGTTGTGCGAGGATGGCTGCCGTTAGATAATAGCAGCCAGCAAGGCCTGATCACCATGTCCGGTGACACGGTGGTCCCATAAATGTATGGCGATGTTCGCTAAGCTACTTGCTGCAGCGCTGTACATTTATGGTGCATGTCCTTAAGGGGTTAAACAAATCCCATGTCATCCACATTTTGATAACACTATTTTTACTTAGAGAAATATAATACATGGTGCAGCTTTTTGGTGTATGTGTAGACAGAAATTTCAGAAAATGTGACCTGCACAAAATTTATTACAGCTCTTTTACCTTTTAATAAATTTGGTCCTACACATTATCAGAACACAAATAAAAGGTGTAAAAAAATGCTTCACTTATACCTACAATGATAAATGTGGGCCAAAGAGCGTAACACGCAGGACAGAAAAAACCTCCAGAGGGGAGGAAACCTGTAGGGAATCCACGGCTACTGTATTACCCTTCCTCTGGGCATACTAAAGGAGGTTACCTCTATAACATGATGCAAGTGAGTGCATGGGGGGTGCAGGGCTGTGTCTTCATCTTCTTTGTAGGACCCCTGCAAAAGAAAAAATATTAACATGTTAATTTTAGAAATACCCATGAACTTACCAAGCACAAGGAACTGCAACAAAGACCTATTAGAATAGATTTACACTGACTTTCCCTGAAACCTTTTTCCACCCCAATGTTACACTTACCAGTTATGTGTGAGTCTAGTTCACCGGGATCCTACATTGTTGTCTTCTTCCTGTAAAATAGGAAATACAGGGTTAATAAAGGTATCACAAGATCCTGCAACATTCTGTGATATACAATATAAATGTATGCCCCCCCCTCGGATGCTGCTCCTGCCTCTGGGTCTTCTCCTCCTCCTCCTCCTCCTGTGATGAAGATTGATCAGGAGCAGTCATGCACAGCTATTCATGCTCAGTGCTGCCCTCTGGTGGATGATATCACACGTGACACACTATCTCCTCCTGGGAGTTCCCTTTGAGCAATGCTACGCTCTGATTGGCTGAAATCCATAAAAGCTTTTTACCATCATATTCTGCATGATGTTACCTGAGGGATTTTTCTATAAAGTATATAAAAATGGCGCCACTCTCTGATGGATGGAAACTCAAGGGAAAATCATGTCAGCTTTACTATCACTGTGTGGTGCGGTAAATGGGGGGGTATTTATGAAAAGTGGAGTAGGTGAACGTCTTTTTACTCCATTAATTCATGGTGGAAACTGTGTACCCGCACCTGTGTACCTGTGATAAATCTGGTGCTGATCTCATTTCTCACATCAGTACTCCACTTTGTATGGTGTTTTTGTGCGACTTTTTAATCCATGCGACAATTATGCGACTTTTTAATAACGCAGTTAGTTTGTAAGTGCTTTTTTTTTTATTTGGTGGGGATTAGCGCCCATTTTGGTGGGTTGCGCTAAAGTATGCTACTTTTTAAAAAAGACGCATTTTCATAAATCCCTGACCACTGCAATAAATCAACCAAAAACACGTCTACCACAGCAACCAACCAAAACACAGGTAAATGAAAAGTCGCAAAAAACACACGGCGCCAAAATATTGAAACAAATTTACCCAAGAAAACCAGGGTAAAATGCTTCATAAATACGAGTGATTAGCTACAGGGGCCATATTCAAATTGGCGATATTTTGAAAATTTATGGACGAATATTCGCCCTATGTTTGCGAAATTCACATATTCGCAGCACAGAGCACTGATCTATGTGCTCTGCGCTCAATTGATAAAGTCTGGTCCTGCCAGGCTTTATCATTCTGAGCACCGGAGCCGACACAGGACATGAGGTAAGCCCTCAGGTTACCTCAGTAGTAGCAGCGTGATAGCGGGGGGTGGCAATCCATCCGACTGGACCACCAGGGATGGAATAAAGGCACCTTTAGAAGCCGCGGTCAGCTTTGACAGTGGCGATCTAAAGGGTTAATAAATGGCCGCGGCGATCACCGCATGTCGGCTATTAACGCCGGCCCCCAGCTATCAGCTGAGTATGGAGGTACCCCATAAGTTGACCTGAAGTGCACTACAAGCAAACTACAATGCTCAGAAGAGAAGGAGTCATATTTGGCTTTTTGAGAGCAAATTTTGGTCGGGGGGCATGTCGCATTTAGGAAGCCCCTATGGTGCCAGAACAGCAAAAACCCTCCCACATGGCATACCATTTTGGAAACTAGACCCCTTGAGGAACGTAACAAGGAATAAAGTGAGCCTTAATACCCCACAGGGGTTTCACGACTTTTGCATATGTAAAAAAAAATAAATAAAATTTTTTCACTAAAATGTGTGTTTCCCCCCCAAATTTCACATTTTTGCAAGGGTTAATAGCAGAAAATACCCCCCAAAATTTGTAACCCCATTTCTTCTGAGTATGGAAATACCCCATGTGTGGACGTCAAGTGCCCTGCGGTCGAACTACAATGCTCAGAAGAGGAGGAGCGCCATTGAGCTTTTGAAGAGGGAATTTGTTTGGAATGGTAGTCAGGGGCCATGTGCGTTTACAAAGCCCCCCCGTGGTGCCAGAACAGTGGACCCCCGCACATGTGACCCCATTTTGGAAACTACACCCCTCACAGAATGTAATAAGGGGTGCAGTGAATATTTACACCCCACTGGCATTGACAGATCTTTGGAACAGTGGGCTGAGCAAATGAAAAATTTTCATTTTCACGGACCACTGTTCCAAAAATCTGTCAGACACCTGTAGGGCGTAAATGCTCACTGTACCCCTTATTACATTACGTGAGGGGTGCAGTTTCCAAAATGGGGTCACATGTGGGGGGTCCATTGTTCTGGCACTATGGGGGGCTTTGTAAACACACGTGGCCTTCAATTCCGGACACATTTTCTCTTCAAAATCCCAATGGTGCTCCTCTTCTGAGCATTGTAGTTTGCCCGCAGAGCACTTTACATCCACATATGGGGTATGTTCTTACTCAGAAGAAATGGGGTTACAAATTTCTGGGGGCTTTTTTCCTATTTCCCTTGTGAAAATGAGAAATTTAGGGTAACACCAGCATTTTAGTGAGAGAAAATTATTTTTTTTCATTTTCCCATCCAACTTTAACGAAAATTTGTCAAACACTTGTAGGGTGTTAAGGCTCACTATACCCCTTGTTACATTCCGTAAGGGGTGTAGTTTCCAAAATGGGGTCACATGTCGGTATTTCTTTTTTTGCGTTTATGTCAGAACCGCTGTAAAATCAGCCACCCCTGTGCAAATCACCAATTTAGGCCTCAAATGTACATAGTACATGCACTTTACACCACCATATGGGGTATTTCCGTACTCAGGAGAAATTGCGTTACAAATTTTGGGGGTCTTTTTTTCCTTTTACCTCTTGTGAAAATAAAAAGTAAAGGGCAACACCAGCATGTTAGTGTAAAAATTTTTTTTTTTTTTTTTTACACTAACAGGCTGGTGTAGACCCCAACTTTTCCTTTTCATAAGGGGTAAAAGGAGAAAAAGCCCCCCAAAATTAGTAGTGCAATTTCTCCCGAGTACGGAAATACCCCATATGTGGCCCTAAACTGTTTCCTTGAAATACGACAGGGCTCCGAATTGAGAGAGCGCCATGCGCATTTGAGGACTAAATTAGGGATTGCATAGGGGTGGACATAGGGGTATTCTACACCAGTGATTCTCAAACAGGGTGCCTCCAGCTGTTGCTAAACTGCCAGCATGCCTGGACAGTCAGTGGCTGTCCGGAAATTCTGAAAGTTGTTGTTTTGCAACAGCTGGAGGCTCCGTTTTGGAAATACTGCCGTACAACAATACTTTTTTTATTTTTATTGTGGGGGGGGGGGGGGGACAGTGTAAGGGGTGTATATGTTGTGTTTTACCCTTTATTATGTGGTAGTGTAGTGTAATGTTTTTAGGGTACATTCGCACTGGCGGGTTACGTGAGTTCCCCGCTTGGAGTTTGCGCTGCGGCGAATAATTTGCCGCAGCTCATACTTGAAGCAGATAACTTACTGTAAGCCTGCCCGTGTGAATGTACCCTGTACGTTCACATGGGGGGGGGGGGGGGGGGGGGCAAACCTCCAGCTGTTTCAAAACTACAACTCCCAGCATGTACTGACAGACCATGCAGGCTGGGAGTTGTACTTTTGCAACAGCTGGAGGCACACTGATTGGAAAACCTTCAGTTAGGTTCTGTTATCTAACTCAATATTTTCCAACCAGTGTGCCTCTAGCTGCTGCAAAACTACAACTCCCAGCATGTACTGATCACCGAAGGGCATGCTGGGAGATGTAGTTATGCAACAGCTGGAGGGATCGCAACTACAACTCCCAGCATGCTGGGATTTGCAGTTTTGCAACATCTGGAGAGCTACAGTATAGAGACCACTGCAAACTGTGGCCCTCCAGATGCTGCAAAACTACAACTCCTAGCATGCCCAAACAACTGTCTGGGCATGCTGGGAGTTGTAGTTTTGCAACATCTGGAGTGCTACAGTATAGAGACCACTATATAGTGGTCTCGGACTGCAGCCCTCCAGATGTTGCTAGGCAACTTACCGGCTTCCGTCGGATCTAGGGAGCCTGGACCGCCGATCTCCGACGCCGATCGTTGCCCGCAGCCTCCGCAGATTGGTAAGTGGATCTTCGGCGCCGGTCCCCGTCGTTTCCCCGTTCTGCCCGGCCTATTGTGGGTGGGCAGGACTGGGAAAACGAAAGTTAACCCCCCCGCCCCCGATCTGCTATTGGTGGTCGCGTCTAGACCACCAATAGCAGGGATAGGAGGGGTGGCACCTCTGCCACCTAACTCCTATCGCTTAAGGAGGATTATGGGTGTCTTAGACACAAGCGATCCCCCTTATATTCCGGGTCACCATAGACCCGTAATGACCCGGAATCGCGCAAATCGCAAGTGTGAATTCACTTGCGATTTGCGCCGATGTGGGGGGGGGGGGGTCTGATGACCCCCCTGGGCATTTGCGAAATTCACACGGACGTATGTGTACGTGCCTGGTCCTTAAGGGGTTAAAGGGGTACTCCGGTGAAAATTTTTTTTTTTTTTAATCAATTGGTGCCAGAAAGTTAAACAGATTAGTAAATTACTTCTATTAAAAAAATCTTAATCCTTCCTGTACTTACTAGCTCCTGAATACTACTGTGGAAATTATTTTCCGTTTGAAACACAGAGCTGTCTGCTGACATCATGAGCACAGTGCTCTCTGCTGACATCTCTGTCCATTTTAAGAACTGTCCAGAATAAAAGGAAATTCCCATAGAAAACATATGCTGTACTGGACAGTTCCTAAAATGGAAAGAGATGTCAGCAGAGAGCTCTGTGTTTCAAAAAGAAAAGAATTTCCGCTGTAGTATTCATCAGCTAATAAGTACAGGAAGGATTAAGATTTTTTAATAGAAGTCATTTGCAAATCTGTTTAACTTTCTGGCACCAGTTGATTTATAAAAAAAATAATAATAAAAAATGTCACTGGAGTACCCCTTTAACCCCTTAAGGACTCAGCCCATTTTGGCCTTAAGGACTCAGACAATAACATTTTTACGTTTTCATTTTTTCCTCCTTGCCTTCTAAAAATCATAACTCTTTTATATTTTCATCCACAGACTAGTATGAGGGCTTGTTTTTTGCGCGACCAGTTGTCCTTTGTAATGACATCACTCATTATATCATAAAATGTATGGCGCAACCAAAAAACACTATTTTTGTGGGGAAATTAAAACGAAAAACGCAATTTTGCTAATTTTGGAAGGTTTTGTTTTCACGCCGTACAATTTATGGTAAAAATGACATGTGTTCTTTATTCTGAGGGTCAATACGATTAAAATGATACCCATTATTATATACTTTTATATTATTGTTGCGCTTAAAAAAAATCACAAACTTTTTAACCAAATTAGTACGTTTATAATCCCTTTATTTTGATGACCTCTAACTTTTTTATTTTTCCGTATAAGCGGCGGTATGGAGGCTCATTTTTTGCGCCATGATCTGTACTTTTTTTTGATACCACATTTGCATATAAAAAACTTTTAATACATTTTTTATAATTTTTTTTTTAATAAAATGTATTAAAAAAGTAGGAATTTTGGACTTTTTAAAAAAATTTTTCGTTCACGCCGTTCACCGTACGGGATCATTAACATTTTATTTTAATAGTTCGGACACTTACGCACGCGGCGATACCAAATATGTCTATAAAAAATGTTTTTTACGCTTTTTGGGGGTAAAATAGGAAAAAACGGACGTTTTACTTTTTTATTGGGGGAGGGGATTTTTCACTTTTTTTTTACCTTTACTTTTACATTTTTTTACATTCTTTTTTACACTTGAATAGTCCCCATAGGGGACTATTCATAGCAATACCATGATTGCTAATACTGATCTGTTCTATGTATAGGACATAGAACAGATCAGTATTATCGGTCATCTTCTGCTCTGGTCTGCTCGATCACAGACCAGAGCAGGAGACGCTGGGAGCCGCACGGAGGAAGGAGAGGGGACCTCCGTGCGGCGTTATGAATGATCGGATCCCCGCAGCAGCGCTGCGGGCGATCCGATCGTTCATTTAAATCGCGAACTGCCACAGATGCCGGGATCTGTATTGATCCCGGCACCTGAGGGGTTAATGGCGGACGCCCGCGAGATCGCGGGCATCGGCCATTGCCGGCGGGTCCCTGGCTGCGATCAGCAGCCGGGATCAGCCGCGCATGACACGGGCATCGCTCCGATGCCCGCGGTTATGCTTAGGACGTAAATGTACGTCCTGGTGCGTTAAGTACCACCTCACCAGGACGTACATTTACGTCCTGCGTCCTTAAGGGGTTAAGGGGTTAAAGAGGTTAATGGAAGTTTCAGAAACAGTGAAGCTCCCAGTGTTGTGCTATTTTTGCTGCTCCCAATAATGTCAATGGGAGTTTTTGATTGTCTTTCCGAACCCCTTCAGCACCACAGCCAGGCTTTAGGGAGCGAAATGCAGCAAGGTTAAAGGGGTACTCCGCCCCTGGCATCTTATCCCCTATCCTTTGGATAGGGGATAAGATGTCAGATCGCCACGGTCCCGCTGCTGGGGACCCCGGGGATCGCCGCTGCGGCACCCCGCCATCATTACTGCACAGAGCGAGATCGCTCTGCACGTAATGACGGGCGATACAGGGGACGGAGCAGCGTGACGTCATGGCTCCGCCCCTCATTACATCACGGTCCGTACCCTTAATGCAAGTCTATGGCAGGGGGCGTGATGACTGCCACGCCCCCTCCCATAGTCTTGTATTGACGGGGGCGGGCCGTGACATAACGATGCTCCGGCCCCTGTATTGCCCATCATTACATGCAGAGCGATCTCGCTCTGCGCAGTAATGATAGCGGGGTGCTGCAGCGGTGATCCCTGTGGTCCCCAGCAGCGGGACCCCGGCGATCTGACATATTATCCCCTATCCTTTGGATAGGGGATAATATGTATAGGGGCGGAGTACCCCTTTAAGATGAGAAAAATCCCCCAAGTCCCTATAGGGCAGTGTTTCCCAACCAGGGTGCCTCCGGCTGTAGCAAAACTACAACACCCAGCATGCCCGAACAGCCGTTGGCTGTCCGGGCATGCTGGGAGTTGTAGTTTTGCAACAGCCAGAGGCACCCTGGTTGGGAAACACTGCCCTATAGGGTTAATAGATAGTAATGCAAACCACTCTGGTTTCTTTATGTCTGAACCCCAGACATGTCTGACCAGACTGTTTTCTCTAGAAATGTGTTGACGTGTCCACTGTATTTACTTCATTTTTTGTTCTTTCAGGATGTGCAAGTCCCTGTTTGTCCACTGTGTGGCACTGCAGTACCTGTAAAAAGAGGAGAACTGGCAGACATTGCTGTTGGGCAGCACATTGACAGAAACTGCAGTAATGATCATTCTAAGCGGAAGCAGAAGGTAATGTTATTTCTCCACTATTCACCTAATATTTCATTCATATAGAGGGACATTTATCAATCTTTGCTTATGTATTCCTTTTTTTTTTTTTTTTTAGTACTTTTTTTTCTTTTTGCTTATGTGTGACTTATTTATCAACTGGTTTCAGCCTGTTAATTTTCTTTCATGTACTGTATTTATCGGCGTACTTTTTAGGCTAAAATTTTTAGCCTAAAGTCTACCTGGGTGTTATACGCTGATAAGCCGCTGCAGTTCAATGATTTAAAGTGGGTGCTTTAAATCAATGAACTGCAGCGGCTTTGCAGGTGCGGAGACCGTCAGCGCTGACGGCTTCTCTGCCCCTGCCGGCCCTTCTCTCCCCCTGGCTATCAGCGCCGCTGCCCGTTCTCTCCCCCTGGCTATCGGCGCCGCTACCCGTTCTCTCCCCCTGACTATCGGCGCCGATAGCCAGGGAGAGAGAAGCGGCGCCGGCAATGGGGCAGCGGCGCCGACAGCCAGGGGGAGAGAACGGGCTATGCGCTGCACGGCGCAGCGCAAAGACGTCACTCTTCATTGCGCCGCGCCGTGCATAGCAACGACGCATGGGACGCACACCGGAGGCCTGAAGCAGCGCGGACCCGACCCCGGCAACAGGTAATTATGCAACCGGGGATGGGGGGAGGCAGCGGCGCCGGCAATGGGTGCCGCTGCCCCTTCTCTCCCCCTGGCTGTCGGCGCCGCTTCTCTCCCCCTGGCTATCGGCACCGATAGTCAGGGGGAGAGAACGGGCAGCGGCGCAGATAGCCTGCGGGAGGGAAGGGCCGGCAGCAGGGCTCTAGACCCCCAGGAAAGGCAGGGGGAGAGAAGCGGGGAGCGACTGCCTTTCTCCCGCTGCCTTTCCTGGGGGTGTATCGGGGTGGGTATGCACGCACGCACCCTCATTTTACCTTGGATATTTGGGTAAAAAACTTTTTTACCCAAATATCCTTGATAATATGAGGGTGCATATTATAGGCCGGTGCGTGGTATACCCCGATAAATACGGTAAGCAATTTTTTATTTATTTTTTATTTGGTAAGTAGCTTTTTCTGCTCCATGTTTGAGCTGGAGTAAATTTAGTCAATTTTTAACCTTGTTGCGACTTTGTTTTGCGCAGTTGCGACTGTCGCAGTTAATAAATACCAGACTACCCGTAGTCCATTTTAAAATTATTACTTCGTAGTTAAGTTTTGGAAAACTTGTTTTTCTCGATTTCCATTCAAAATGTCGCACGAAAAATTGCGTAGTCGCAGGTTTTTAGTAACATTTTTTTTTTAACTAAATCGCTTGATAAATGCCTGTCATAGTCCTTTATATAGTGGCTGACTTTAAATGGGGACTCTCATTAAAACAAATTTTTGCTATTGCACTCCTTTATGGTAAATAGAAAACTTAGACTTAAAATATTTTTTTATGTTTTATTTGTGCTTAAAAAAGCTCAAGAGCACATTTTCCCCCATCTCATACACAGACTTAGGACCGAAGCCCAAACACAGAAAGTGCAGTCTGGAGTGCTGAGGGGGTGGGGGTTGGGTGATGTGTCCAACCAACAGTATATGGCTATGATTGGATGAGGCTGGACCCCCCCCCCCCCTCAGCACTCCAGGCTGCACTTCCTGTGTGTGAATGAGATGGGGGAAAATGTGCTCTTGAGCTTTTTTAAGCACAAATAAAACTTCATTTTTTTAAACAAAGTATATTAGAAATATTTTTTATTTACCATAAGGAGTCCAATAGCAAAAATTTATTTTAATGAGTTACCCTTTAAGTTACTTCTTACTATACTCGCTGGCATGGTGTATATGTCTACATATAATGTGTTTCATTATGTCAATATTTCCCAACCTGTGGTTCTCCAGCTGTTGCAGAGCTAAAACACCCAGCATGCCTGTTTCCCCAAGGCTGTCAAAGCATGCTGGGGCTGTAGTTTTGCAACAGCTGGATAGCCACAGGTTGGGGAACACTGCCTTTTGTATGAACAGTAAAACATGGAGGTTAAAGGAACATGCACTGTTAGGCCAAGTGCAGGTAAAGGGGTGAAGCACGACACACGGAATCTTTTGGTGCTTATATATATATATATATATATATATATATATATATATATATATATATATATTTATTTATTTTAAATTATTATTATTATTTTATTATATTTATTATTATATTACTATATATAATTTTTTTTTTTTTTTTATTCTGTATGCTCCACATGAAGTTCTTTTATTTTTGAATGTCCTTTCTGTCTGACCACAGTGCTCTCTGCTGACACCTCTGTCCATTTTAGGAACTGTCCAGAGCAGGATAGGTTTGCTATGGGGATTTGCTCCTACTTGGGACAGTTCCTAAAATGGACAGAGGTGTCAGCAGAGAGCACTGTGGTCAGACAGAAAGGAAATTCAAAAAGAACTTCCTGTTGATCATAACAGCAGCTGATAAGTACTGGAAGGATTAATATTTTTTAATAGAAGTAATTTACAAATCTGTTTAACTTTCTGGCACCAGTTGATTAAAAAAAAAAAAAAAAAAAAGGTTTCCAGTGGAGTATCTCTTTAATACTGGTTTTTCCCAACTTTCCTAAAGACCTAATAATGTACAAGTCTACCTATACAAAACAATCCAGTTATGACATTGTTCACATGCTATGTCACCTTTTTTTTTTTTTTTCCATAACTGCAGCAATCTCAAAAACATGTGAACACGACCTTAGGATACCGATGTTTAAAGGAGTATTCCGGGTTGAGAAAAGTTATCTCCTATCCTAACGCCCCCTCAATACATCTCAATGGAAGAACTGGAGAGCTGCATTTGGCAGTCTCCGCCTTGCCATAGAAGTGTATTGAGGGGGGCGTGTTGGCAGCGGCGTCATGCGGTGGTCGAAACGTGCTATTTCAGCAAAGAGCCGAGGGCCCCGTACGGGAGATCACATGGGGGCCCCAATCGTCAGACCCCCCTGCAATCTGAAACTTATCCCCTATCCTCAGGATAGTGGATATGTTTTCACAACCCGGAGTACTCCTTTTAAAAAGAGACTTTGTTACCATGTATACATATGATCTATATAACACAAATAACATGTATATTTTATTTATTATATTTTTAAGATTTTCACAAATCGATGCTGTAAACCAGGATGTAAGAGGAAGGAACTGATGAAGATCGAATGTGACCGGTGTCATAGTAACTTCTGCCTATCCCACAGACATCCATTGGATCATGACTGCACATCGAAAGGGCAGCCGCTGTCTAAAGCTGGGTAAGTTCATACACACATACAGTATATACTCGAGTATAAGCCAACCCGAATTTCACCCCAAAAACCCAGGAAAAGTTATTGACTCGACTCCGGGCATGCTGGGAGTTGTAGTTTTGAAACCTCTGGAGGTCCGCAGGTTGAAGACCACTGTGGCCTTTGTCATCATCCAGACCCCCCTTTTAGTGTTCTACTCCCCTCCCCTCAGTGGGAAGAAAGGGCAGCTGGTCCGGGCCACCTATGCTGCAGGGACCGTCCGGTGGGGAGGGTTAGTCGTTCCGCGCTGTCCATTTTCACCGGGAGGCCCTCTTCTCCACGCTCCAGCCCCGGACTAGTGACGTTGCCTTGACGACGACACACAGGGACGTTCATGCGTGTCCCTGTTCGTCGTCGTCAAGGCAACATCACTATTGACAGAGGATTGACAGGCGGAGAGTTCCCTCGAGTATAAGCCGAGGGGGGCGTTTTCAGCACGAAAAATCGTGCTGAAAAACTTGGCTTATACTCGAGTATATACGGTAGTTCCCAGAGTGGGTAGAGTCCCGAGTGTCAATCATCCTCACACTATGACAGCAGTTTCAGCATGTGTTTCCTCTTTTACAGATATGCTGCTTTGATAAGATCTCAGAAGACTTCAGAACAAAATAAAACAGCCATTAATTCTCATGTGAAGCCGCAGCAGGTGAAGCAGTCGTCCGGATGCTGCGGAGCTTTATGTGAAAGGTAGTGAACTGCGGCTAAAGTACCTTTAATGTTATCTTCGCATTTATTTCTGGCCCCACTGTACGTCCGCTTAAAGCTAGGATATGCCATCCCTTTGTGATCAGTGGGGTCCAATACCGATGCTAAAATGAAGTCAAGGGAGTGAGCCTGTGCTGCCGATCCTTGCTCAGTACGTGCGTGGGTTTGTCACTGCGCAGGGAAAAAACCGTGACCAAACCGCAGTGTACAATCAAAGGGGAAATCATTTAATGATAAAGTGTGACTCACCGCATTGTACTAATTCAGTGTGCGTGTGGTTTAATATTTACCGCCCATTTGTTCACAATAGAAGAAAAAGACAGGAGAGATTTGTAGAAAGTAGCGGAAGGTCTCTTCTCTAGTGAATATTCCGTACATATAGTCCTCTGAACCAAGCACCGAGGCAGCCTTTCCCTGGTGTCCTTCCATGCCATGGCAGGTATAGTCGCGCTTCCTTTTCTTTAAAGGGGTTTTCTGATTACTAGGTGTCCAATCTCTGAGACCCCCACTTATCATGAGAGCGACTGTCCTAAGTTTGAATGGAGTAGTGCTTGACTAGGAGTGCTGCCATTCCTTTAGTTCTATAGAAGTGACAAAGGCAGCCAAATGCAGACCTTAACAAGGTTTGGTAGCATTCAGACAGGGAACCTGCACCCCCATTTTTCTCATCTGTGGGGACCTCAGAGTTTGGACACTCAGCGATCAGACACATCATGTAGATGGGTGATGAGTGGTGTTACTGGGGATTTATCAGGGGTTAGTAATAGATATAGTGTATAGTTCGGTGTTTCCCAACTAGGGTGCCTTTTGCAACAGCTGGAGGCACCCTGGTTGGGAAACACTGGTATAGTCAGTCATCTATTTTTTTTCCCCCTTTTATAGAGTACCTACCACCATCTCAACTTTTTTAAATTGCCCTCCTCATCACCTGGTTCTCGCCGTTTTCTTTTTTAATTTTAGTCCAGCATTTCATGTATAAACTGCTTCCAAACCCTGATCACTACCTGTGAGCTTTCCTGGGCTGAAGGGGGGCATGATGGCAGCTGAAGCCTGCCGAGTCACACTTCCACCCTTCCCTGTTCTATGCTGCGCTCGGGCTCCGGAGCACACATAGAACAGGCAGAATCATGGCAGACAGGCTGTCATCCCCCTCCTCCTTGTTATGCAGATCATAAAGAGAGGAGGGAGATCGGAGCAGTCATGCCTGCCGTGCACAGCCAGCGGGCAGCATGTAATCACCGCCGGGGGGGTTAGGGGACAAGAGATGCGGTCGGGCACAGCGGGCTCACCTGCAATCATGGGAGGGGGGTGGCGGAAGCTTGTCATCACAGGCAGCTATAGCACACACTGGATTCCATGTGGGAGGCCCCGCAGCCGTCCGGCCTGCTATATATATATATATATTCACCTTCGCTGTTCCCCGCAGCTACCATGCTGTTGGTTGTTTACTGGTTACTGGCTTATTTCCGGTTCCAGTGACCTCCACAACCATGCAGGATTATCCCCTTGGCTGACCCCTTTAAATGACATATTATGTATATATTTCAAAAGGAAATATTCCGCTTGAGCTTGATTTTCTTAGTAGTGCATAATGGATGACATAGGGGAGCATTAGCTTATAAGCGTTCTCTAGGAGCCAATGCAGCAGTCAAAATAAAATTGCAAAAAATCTCAGCAATTCTCCTATGTTTGAAGAACACAATGTAATGTCTTAAATTGTTAGTACCCATACAAGTCTTCATAAAACCCTGCTTACACGTGCTTTCTTTTTTTTTTTTTTCTTTTTTCCCCCCAGTAAAGCTTCAATGGCTGCTGGAGCCCAAGCTGTATCTGATTTTGGCCTGCACAATGGATTGGTAGGCTGTCATACATATTGTATTTACTTTCTGCTTAAAGGGATTGTCCAGTGAAAGACAACTTATCCCCTATCCACATGATAGGGGATAAGTGTCTGATCGTTGTGACCCCCCGGAATCTCCTGAACAGGACCCCGGCTCTCTGAGAGGAGTGTGTGCTGGAGCCGTAATGCGCTCAATTCATTCTCCATGGGAGCGCCAAAGAGACCCAAGTGCTGTACTCGGGCATCTCCACCTATTCCCTAGTAATGAAAGGAGCGCGTGCCACCTGCAACACGTAATCCTTTCAGATAGCCAGGGTCTCGTTGTGAGAACGCGGGGGCAACCGCAGGTATCCAAACAACACCCTGTAGAAGTTGTCTTTCATTGGACAACCCTCTTAAACCCTATTTAGTTTAGTATATTATTTATAATGAAAGTTTAAATTTGTTATTGTAACAGATTATAATTCTATTTGCCTTTCTTATAAAACTGGGTTCTAATAAAACATTTAAAAAAAATAAAAAATCATAAATTGGCTAAAAAACAACAATAAAAACAGGAGTGTGAGAATAAGAACATAGCCCAGTGTTTTCCAACCAGGGAGCCTCCAACTGTATGTATATATATTATATTATTACAGTATATTATATATTTTTTTATCAACTGGTGCCAGTAAGTTAAACAGCTTTGTAAATTACTTATATTAAAAAAATATTTTTGTCCTTCCAGTACTTCTTAGCAGTTGTATGCTACAGAGGAAATTCTTTTATTTTTAAATTTATTTTTTGTCTTGTCCACAGTGCTCTCTGGACAGTTCCAGATATGGGTATCAGGTGTCCGCAGAGTAGGAGAAAATCCCCATAGCAAACCTATGCTGCTCTGGGCAGTTCCTGACACGGACAGAGGTGTCAGCAGAGAGCACTGTGGACAAGACAAAAAAAAGAGAGAAAAAAATTATAATAATTTCTTCTGTAGCATACAGCTGCTAATAAGTACTGGAAGGATTAAGATTTTTAAATAGAAGTCATTTACAAATCTGTTTAACTTTCTGGTACCAGTTCATTTAAAAAAAAAAAAAAAAAAAAAGTTTTCCACCGGAGTACCCCTTTTAGTCATGTATGTGCACTAATACTTGGCTGGAGGGATCAGGTCAGCATAAAAGGAAAATATATATATCCATGATATCGGTGGAATAACAATGCATTGCTAAATCTTGGCAACTAACATGTAAAATGGACTTCTTTTTTATTTTTCTAGAGTGAGGAAGAAGCTCTGCAGAGGGCGCTGGAGCTGTCACTGCTGGAAGCTGGAATAAACAGCCTGCTGACTCTCAGGTAAGTGGCATTGTAAGAACTATGGTGCCTCATCATTCTCTTCCCATTGAAGGGATTGTAAAGCACTAAATTAGGATGCAGGAGGCTGTCCGCAAGGCTGTAGCCTTAGGAAATGGTTAAATATTTTTTTTGTGTGCAGTATAATTCCCACAAAATCTAAAAGCTCTGCACCATTTTATCAGAATATAGCAAAGACGTCAATGCCACACTAGTAAGTAGGGCAGTGTTTCCGAACTAGTGTGCCTCCAGCTGTTGCAAAACTACAACTCCCACCATGCCCGGACAGCCAACTGCTATGCTAGACGTCAATGCTGTATTAGCGAGTTAGGCTGTGTTTCCCAACTAGGGTGTCTCCATGGCTGTGAAAGACATCAATGCTGCATTAGGGATTAGGGTAGTGTTTCCCAACCAGGGTGCCTCCAGCTGTTGCAAAACTACAACTCCCAGCATGCCCGGACAGCCTTCGAGTTACGCTACCATTGATTTAAATGGGTCCACAGACAGTCTGCAATAGTGTCAGATGTGGGGACTGTCCACGGACCCATTCAAATGAATGGTAGCGTAACTCACAGCGGGAAACCCACTACTAGTTACTAGTGTGTGAACGAACCCTTAGGCAGCTCTTTGTAGCTCAGAGCAAATGTAACAATGAAATGGTATTACCATCAATGCTACATTAGTGATTAGGGTAGTGTTTCACAACCAGGGTGCCTCCAGCTGTTGCAAAACTACAACTCCCAGCATGCCCAGACAGCCTACGGCTGTCTGGGCATGCTGGGAGTTGTAGTTTTGCAACAGCTGGAGGCACCCTGGTTGGGAAACACGGGTGACGGTAGTACCATTTCATTGTTGCGTTTGCTCTGAGCTACAAAGAGTTGCCTAAGGGTGCGTTCACACGCTAGTAACTAGCAGCGGGTTTCCCTCCCGCTGTGATTTACGCTACCATTCATTTGAATGGGTCCGTGGACAGTCCGCAAATCTGACACTGTTGCGGACTGTCTGGACCCATTTAAATCAACGGTAGCGTAACTCCCAGCGGGCAACCCGCTGCTAGTAATAGCTCTATGTCCAAACACTGAATAAGGGTGCGTTCACATGCTAAGGGCAGTTCCCGTGTATGTTACACAGACGGGGATTTACATCTTTAGAAGCGGTGACACACTTGACTAATTTGGCAGGCACTAGGACCGCTCGGAAAAGTGCCGTCTCATAAATGGCAATGCATTTCCTCGCGGAATCCGCAGAAAGAATAGTCATGTCTATTCTCTCTGCAGACGCTGGAATCAGAGGTCACATGGCCGAAACATCTGACACGGAAATTCTGCCATGTGAACAGTGCAGCAGAATTCCATTGAAATCAATGGGACTCTGCTGCTGCCGAACGTCCAAGTCGAATATTCGGTGTGGACATTCCGGACAAATTCCGCCGTGTGAACATACCCTAAAAAAAAAAAAGAAGAAAAAAAAGAATATGAGGGTCCTATAAAGGCTGCATACAGTAACACAGTACGGCATTGTATCTTTATGCTGGAGTTATCCATTGTTGCTCTTCAGGCTGTGTCGGGAGGCTACCTCAATGGGTTACAGAAGTTGTATACTAGGGATCGAGCGATATCGATTTTTATTTTTTTATTTTTTTTTAGGGCCGATACTCTTTGGAGGTTAGAGCTGATAACTTATACCGATATTCCGGTATAAGTTATCGGCTATTTATCCACCCCGGCGACACCGCTGCAGATCATTGATTTAAAGTGGGTGCTTTAAATCAATGAACTGCAGCGGCTTTTGCGGTGCCAGAGACCGCCGCCACCACCTGCTTCTCTCCTTCTGAGTCCTATAACCGTGACCGAAAGCCACCGCGCTGCACCGCCCCGGCCAGAGACCGCTGCTGCCCCATTACCTCCCCCATTCCCGGTTTTATAATTACCTGTTCCCGGGGTCCGCGGTCCGCGCTACTTCTGGCTGCAGTGGCGTCCACCTGAGCTGTCACTGTGCGCACTGATGGTGACGTCGCGTTGAGGACTTCACTCGTCATTGCGCAGCGCACAGCGTAAGGACGCGGCAGGAGCCAGAAGTAGCGCTGGCCATGGGAACAGGTAATTATAAAACCGGGGATGGGGGAAGCAATGGGGCGGAGGTGGCGATGGTCTCTGGCCGGGGTGGGGTGCTGCGCGGTGGGGGTCGGTGCGGGGCATTATCGGCAAGGTAATTGCCGATACCGAAAACGTCCAAAATAGTGAATATCAGCCGATAATATTGGCCAAACCGATAATCGGTCGATCCCTATTGTATACTCTCTTTTTATAACTCTCCAGCAGGAACTATAGAACTCTCACCAGAGCTCCCACAATGCATTTTACCGAGCAGGACAAATAATGCAAAATATTCACAAATTTACTCAACTTATGTTAATTGGAACTGTACACTTCTCTATTGAGGTAAATGTAACCCTCGTTTGTAAATTATTTATTTTTGCAGACCTCCAACCAACAACACGATTAAGACGAGCGGTCAGTGAAAGCTTCATTCCTGTGCTGATGACCAATTGGCTGTAGATGAAGCTTGGAAACCCATCCAATGACCTTTTATAATGACAGAACTTTTTAAAGGTATCTAAAATACAGGAGCGGGACCTCACGTCTGTGTTCACCCTTGGAGTTTTCAGAACAGTAAATGAGGGCACCATTATCCCCGTCTGTCTTTTCTATGACATGAAGACCATGGACCTATTCTCAATAGTGATTGTTCACTTTATATACTTTTCTACTTGCATTAAAAACAGCTTTTATGTTCTTTAATGAATTTTTTGTTTTTAAATAAATGTGATAAAATCTCGTTGCCCCTCGGCTACTGCTACTGGATCCAATCAGTATGCAGTTGTATATGGCTCCTATGAGGATCTGTATACTGTTAGAAGTATCACACTTTCCTAGAGGTAGCGGAAGGTCACGTACATGAATTGTATTTTACAATATATGAAGAAAAGCTTTGAAAATTTTGATTTCTTTTTCTCCCTTTAGAGAGATAGAAATAGTTAAATTATAGCCTAGAGCAATTGGTTGGGTGGACTATATACTGCGTGTGGCATCCAGCTGAAAAGGACATTTTGGAGGAGCCTTGTCTATCAGCCAATGTGTATAGCTAAGCACATTCTAGTAATCCTAAATGGCTAGAACAGTGTTTCCCAACCAGGGGGCCTCCAGCTGTTGCAAAACTACAACTCCAGCAGGCCCGGACAGCCTTTGGCTGTCTGGGCCTGCTGGGAGTTGTAGTTTTGCAACAGCTGGAGGCACCCTGGTTGGGAAACACTGGGCTACAAGCAACTGAAGGACAGATTAGTTTGCAATGCTTATTCCACATGTCTGTTTCAGCTGAATGCCAGGCACAGCATTTCTCCCTCTAAACACATGTTCTGGGAGGGGTTTAGTTGAAGCTATATTTTATTTAACCCTTTTTAGACATAAATATCTATCTATCTTTATTTTTTTGAGCAGTGTATTTAAGGGAACACTAAGATAACAAATCCTAGATCTGAATGAATGAATGAACTAATCGTATGAAATACTTTCTTCTTTACATAGTTGAATGTGCTGAAAACAAAATCACACAAAAATTATCAATGGAAATCAAATGTATCAACCCATGGAGGTCTGGATATGGGGTCACACTCAAAATCAAAGTGGAAAACCCCACTACAGGCTGATCCAACTTTATGTAATGTCCTTAAAACAAGTCACAATGAGGCTCAGTAGTGTGTGTGGCCTCCACGTGCCCGTATGACCTCCCTACCATGCCTGGGCATGCTCCTGATGAGGTGGCGGATGGTCTCCTGAGGGATGTCCTCCCAGACCTGGACTAAAGCATCCGCCAACTCCTGGACAGTCTGTGGATGGAGCGAGACATGATGTCCCAGATGTGCTCAATCGGATTCATGTCTGGGGAACTGGCGGGCCAGTCCATAGCATCAATGCCTTCCTCTTGTAGGAACTGCTGACACACTCCAGCCACATGAGGTCTAGCATTGTCTTGCATTAGGAGGAACCCAGGGCCAATCGCACCAGCATATGGTCTCACAAGGGGTCTGAGAATCTCATCTGGGTACCTAATGGCAGTCAGACTACTTCTGGCAAGCACATGGAGGGCTGTGCGGCCCCCCAAAGAAATGCCACCCCACACCATTACTGACCCACTGCCAAACCGGTCATGCTGGAGGATGTTGCAGGCAGCAGAAAGTTCTCCACGGCGTCTACAGACTCTGTCACGTCAGATGTGCTCAGTGTGAACCTGCTTTCATCTGTGAAGAGCACAGGGCGCCAGTGGTGAATTTGCCAATCTTGGTGTTCTCTGGCAAATGCCAAGCGTCCTGCACGGTGTTAGGCTGTAAGCACAACCCCCACCTGTGGACGTCGGGCCCTCATAACACCCTCATGGAGTCTGTTTCTGACCATTTGAGTGGACACATGCACATTTGTGGCCTGCTTGAGGTCATTTTGCTGGGCTCTGGCAGTGCTCCTCCTGCTCCTCCTTGCACAAAGGCGGAGGTAGCGGTCCTGCTGCTGGGTTGTTGCCTCCTACGGCATCTCTTGATGTACTGGCCTGTCTCCTGGTAGCGCCTCCATGCTCTGGACACTATGCTGACAGACACCGCAAACCTTCTTGCCACAGCTCCCATTGATGTGCCATCCTGGATGAGCTGAACTACCTGAGCCACTTGTGTAAATTGTAGACTCCGTCTCATGCTACCACTAGAAGGAAAGCACCGCCAGCATTCCAAAGTGACCAAAACATCAACCAGGAAGCATAGGAACTGAGAAGTGGTCTGTGGTCACCATCTGCAGAACCACTCCTTTATTTGGGGTGTCTTGCTAATTGCCTATAATTTCCACCTGTTGTCTGTTCCATTTGCACAACAGCATGTGAAATTGATTGTCAATCAGTGTTCTTCCTGAGTGGACAGTGTGATTTCACAGAAATGTTATTGACTTGGAGTTACATTGTGTTTAAGTGTTCCCTTTATTTTTCATGAGCAGTGTGCATCTGTGTCTAATGAGTATAATTAAAAAATTACTCCACTGAATGATATATTTGCTATTTATCATGTTGTATGTATTTCTTAATATACCCTATGGGCTGTACCAATCAATAATTTTAATTTTTTAGTGACTTGTTCTTTTCTCATATGTATAATAACTTGTGATAATCGTGTTGTTCAGTCTTCAGGCATATACTTCAGTGCCCTAACTTATGTTTATTGTCCTTAAAATTCCCTACACCTTTGAAAGGAATATAAGATGTAAGTGTAATTCCACTTATGTGACCGTTCCAAAGCATATAAAATATACAAATATATATAATGTGAGGGGTGGACTCACTTATGGGAGATACTGTATATAATGTGAGGGGTGGAGTCACTTATGGGAGATACTGTATATAATGTGAGGGGTGGACTCACTTATGGTATATACTGTATATATAATGTGAGGGGTGGACTCACTTATGGGAGATACTGTATATAATGTGAGGGGTGGACTCACTTATGGGAGATACTGTATATATATTGTGAGGGGTGGACTCACTTATGGGAGATACTGTATATATAATGTGAGGGGTGGACTCACTTATTGGAGATACTGTGTATATAATGTGAGGGGTGGACTCACTTATGGGAGATACTGTATATATAATGTGAGGGGTGGACTCACTTATGGGTGATACTGTATATAATGTGAGGGGTGGAGTCACTTATGGGATATACTGTATATATAATGTGAGGGGTGGAGTCACTTATGGGAGATACTGTATATAATGTGAGGGGTGGACTCACTTATGGGAGATACTGTATATATAATGTGAGGGGTGGAGTCACTTATGGGAGGTACTGTATATATAATGTGAGGGGTGGACTCACTTATGGGATATACTGTATATATAATGTGAGGGGTGGAGTCACTTATGGGATATACTGTATATATAATGTGAGGGGTGGAGTCACTTATGGGATATACTGTATATATAATGTGAGGGGTGGAGTCACTTATGGGATATACTGTATATAATGTGAGGGGTGGAGTCACTTATGGGAAATACTGTATATATAATGTGAGGGGTGGACTCACTTATGGGATATACTGTATATATAATGTGAGGGGTGGACTCACTTATGGGATATACTGTATATATAATGTGAGGGGTGGAGTCACTTATGGGATATACTGTATATAATGTGAGGGGTGGAGTCACTTATGGGGGATACTGTATATATAATGTGAGGGGTGGACTCACTTATGGGAGATACTGTATATAATGTGAGGGGTGGACTCACTTATGGGAGATACTGTATATATAATGTGAGGGGTGGAGTCACTTATGGGAGATACTGTATATAATGTGAGGGGTGGACTCACTTATGGGATATACTGTATATATAATGTGAGGGGTGGACTCACTTATGGGAGATACTGTATATATAATGTGAGGGGTGGACTCACTTATGGGATATACTGTATATATAATGTGAGGGGTGGACTCACTTATGGGAGATACTGTATATATAATGTGAGGGGTGGACTCACTTATGGGAGATACTGTATATATAATGTGACGGGTGGACTCACTTATGGGAGATACTGTATATATAATGTGAGGGGTGGACTCACTTATGGGATATACTGTATATATAATGTGAGGGGTGGACTCACTTATGGGATATACTGTATATATAATGTGAGGGGTGGACTCACTTATGGTAGATACTGTATATATAATGTGAGGGGTGGACTCACTTATGGGATATACTGTATATATAATGTGAGGGGTGGAGTCACTTATGGGAGATACTGTATATATAATATGAGGGGTGGACTCACTTATGGGAGATACTGTATATATAATGTGAGGGGTGGACTCACTTATGGGATATACTGTATATATAATGTGAGGGGTGGACTCACTTATGGGAGATACTGTATATAATGTGAGGGGTGGACTCACTTATGGGAGATACTGTATATAATGTGAGGGGTGGACTCACTTATGGGAGATACTGTATATATAATGTGAGGGGTGGACTCACTTATGGGATATACTGTATATATAATGTGAGGGGAGGACTCACTTATGGGATATACTGTATATAATGTGAGGGGTGGAGTCACTTATGGGAGATACTGTATATATAATGTGAGGGGTGGAGTCACTTATGGGGGATACTGTATATATAATGTGAGGGGTGGAGTCACTTATGGGATATACTGTATATATAATGTGAGGGGTGGACTCACTTATGGGATATACTGTATATATAATGTGAGGGGAGGACTCACTTATGGGATATACTGTATATATAATGTGAGGGGTGGAGTCACTTATGGGAGATACTGTATATATAATGTGAGGGGTGGACTCACTTATGGGAGATACTGTATATATAATGTGAGGGGTGGAGTCACTTATGGGAGATACTGTATATATAATGTGAGGGATGGACTCCCTTATGGGATATACTGTATATATAATGTGAGGGGTGGACTCACTTATGGGAGAAACTGTATATATAATGTGAGGGGTGGAAGCATTTATGGGAGATACTGTATATATAATGAGAGGGGTGGACTCACTTATGGGAGATACTGTATATATAATGTGAGGGGTGGACTCACTTATGGGAGATACTGTATATATAATGTGAGGGGTGGACTCACTTATGGGAGATACTGTATATATAATGTGAGGGGTGGACTCACTTATGGGAGATACTGTATATATAATGTGAGGGGTGGAGTCACTTATGGGATATACTGTATATATAATGTGAGGGGTGGACTCACTTATGGGAGATACTGTATATATAATGTGAGGGGTGGACTCACTTATGGGAGATACTGTATATATATAATGAGAGGGGTGGACTCACTTATGGGAGATACTGTATATATAATGTGAGGGGTGGAGTCACTTATGGGAGATACTGTATATATAATGTGAGGGGTGGACTCACTTATGGGAGATACTGTATATATAATGTGAGGGGTGGACTCACTTATGGGATATACTGTATATATAATGTGAGGGGTGGACTCACTTATGGGATATACTATATATAATGTGAGGGGTGGACTCACTTATGGGAGATATTGTATATAATGTGAGGGGTGGACTCACTTATGGGAGATACTGTATATAATGTGAGGGGTGGAGTCACTTATGGGAGATACTGTATATATAATGTGAGGGGTGGACTCACTTATGGGAGATACTGTATATATAATGTGAGGGGTGGACTCACTTATGGGATATACTGTATATATAATGTGAGGGGTGGAGTCACTTATGGGAGATACTGTATATATAATGTGAGGGGTGGAGTCACTTATGGGAGATACTGTATATAATGTGAGGGGTGGACTCACTTATGGGAGATACTGTATATATAATGTGAGGGGTGGACTCACTTATGGGATATACTGTATATATAATGTGAGGGGTGGACTCACTTATGGGATATACTGTATATATAATGTGAGGGGTGGAGTCACTTATGGGATATACTGTATATATAATGTGAGGGGTGGAGTCACTTATGGGATATACTGTATATATAATGTGAGGGGTGGAGTCACTTATGGGATATACTGTATATATAATGTGAGGGGTGGACTCACTTATTGGAGATACTGTATATATAATGTGAGGGGTGGACTCACTTATAGGATATACTGTATATATAATGTGAGGGGTGGACTCACTTATGGGATATACTGTATATATAATGTGAGGGGTGGACTCACTTATTGGAGATACTGTATATATATATAATGTGAGGGGTGGACTCACTTATGGGAGATACTGTATATATATATAATGTGAGGGGTGGACTCACTTATGGGAGATACTGTATATATAATGTGAGGGGTGGACTCACTTATGGGAGATACTGTATATATAATGTGAGGGGTGGACTCACTTATTGGAGATACTGTATATATATATATATAATGTGAGGGGTGGAGTCACTTATGGGATATACTGTATATATAATGTGAGGGGTGGACTCACTTATGGGAGATACTGTATATATAATGTGAGGGGTGGACTCACTTATTGGATATACTGTATATAATGTTAGGGGTGGACTAGTGCTGGGCGGTATACCGGTTCATACCGAATACTGAAATTTTTGTGCTGCACGATATGAATTTTTCCCATACCGCAATACCGGTTGGGCCCCTCCCCCTCGGGAATGAGTCATGAACCCAGCGCTGCGCTGTCCCCATCAGGGTAAATACTCACATATCACCCGCCAGCGCTGCCCTCCTCGTCCTCCTGTTTGTTGCGGCCGCCGATGCTGACACTCTATACTGTACGCTGTATCCCTATGCTCGGGCTGCAAAAGATAAACAAAATAAACTTTAACTCCCCTTCCCCCGTCGGTCCGGACCAGCTGCCTGAGGACGGGAATGTCGTAGAGCCGTCGGCCTATCATCGGCTGCAGCGATGTTTAGCTGCGGCGGGACCCCTGCGATTAGACATCTTATCCCCTATTGGCATAGGGAATAAAATTTCTATGGCCGGAATATCCCTATTTGCTTAGTTATCAAAATAAATATAATGATATTGCGGCAGGTAACTCCTAAGATATTCCCTTATATGAGGAAACAAAATCCAGAGATCTATTCCATTCATGTGGAAAGTCAGAACAGACAGCGAAACCAAATGCACCGGAATGACAGGAAACTGTATACAAAGGAAAGTTATCAACTCTGTCCTGTCTTTCCTCCACCGAGTGCATAGAATTGTTCCGTACAAAGAACCCAGGCAGTGACAAACAAGGCGATCCATCTCCGGAACGCTGCCGCCTGTGACTCACGCCTCTCCTCCAGATAAAACGCCTTTCCTAGGAAGAGAAGTATTGTGACACAGCGTGTATAGAAAGTCTTACAGCGCAACTGTCATGAGGTGCGGGGCTTATAACCTAACCACAGTGCGTGGACGGTGTGTGAAATACAGTCATGGCCGTAAATGTTGGCACCCCTGACATTTTTTGAAGTATTTCTCACAGAAAAGGATTGCAGTAACACATGTTTTTCTCTACACGTTTATTCGCTTTGTGTGTATTGGAACTAAACCAAAAAAGGGGAGGAAAAAAATAAATTTGACATAATGGAGGAGATTTATCAAAACCTGTGCAGAGGAAAAGTTGCTGAGTTACCCATAGCAACCAATCAGATCACTACTTTCACTTTTGAAAAGGCATCTGAGAAATGAAAGAAGCGATCTGATTGGTTGCTATGGACAACTCAGCACCTTTGCCTCTGGACAGGTTTTGATAAATCTCCCCCAATGTCCCACTAAACTTGTTTTCACGCTGTACACTTTATGGCAGAAATGACATGTGTTCTTTATTCTGTGGGTCAATACGATTAAAATGATACCCATGGCTAGATACTTTTATATTTTTGTACCTTTTATACTTTTTGTACAAAATCAGTAATCTAAAATCGCCCTATTTGACCACCTATAACTTTTTCATTTTTCCGTATATAGGGCGGTATGAGGGCAAATTTTTTGCGCCGTCATCTGTACTTTTTATCAATACTACATTTGCATATATAAAACTTTTAGATAATTTTTGATGAATTTTTTTGGAATAAAATGGGACTAAAAAAGCTGCATTTTTGGATTTTTTTTTTTTACATTTACGCCGTTCACCATGCGGGATCACTAACATTATATTTTGATAGTTTGGACATTTATGCACGCGGCAATACCAAATATGTTTATTAAAAAATGACACTTTTTGGGCTACAAATGGGAAAAAACTGAGACATTAGAGAGAGTGTGATGGTGCAAGGGTTAAAGCCGCCAGACCTTTGGGTATCCACTACTAGTCCCAGCAAGTCACCAAATTAACCCTGAGATAAACATGTTTCCACCAGAGCTGCCTTCAGAAAGGTGAGCTCATATATTTAGAGATCAAAGACCAGAGCTGATTAATTAAACATTTAATCTGATAAAAGGTATCACAGTGCTGACTATATAAAAATAAACAAATGACATACAGTTACAAAAATATGAAAGAGTTTAGCAAGGCAAGTTCAGAAAACAAAAGATGAAGTTCTTACAGCATGATGGTATAGCTGTCCTTTGTGAGTGAGAGTCCAGCTCTTGTCAGCTTTTGGCACAGCCTTGAACCTTGAGTCTAGCATTGTTAAGTATCATATATCTGCCTTTTTGGAGGGACTCCATTCCCCCCTCCCCTCTGATCCCACCAGGGGGGGCATCTCTGTTCCTGGCCCTCTTATCTGATTGATTATATGATGGGACCAGAGTGCCCTTACATCCTGCTGCTTCAAAAGGGCCTTTGACTTCAAAGGAGATACAAACAAACAGCCAGACTCCCAATAAAATGCAATACACAAAAAGGATACACCATCTGAATGACCTCTCACCCATGTCTTGGATAATACCTCACACACAGTTATAATTATAGTACACATATAGGATTCAATAATCAGGCCTTGGGCCTGATAGGAGGGATTTTCCCTTTTTTTTTTTTTACTTTAAAAAAAAAAAAAAAATGCTACTTTTTTTTTTTACACTTTTTATGTCCCCATAGGGGACTATCGATAGCAATAATTTGATTGCTAATACTGTTCAGTGCTATGCATAGGACACAGCACTGATCAGTATTATCGGCTATCTCCTGCTCTGGTCTGCTCGATCTCAGACCAGAACGGGAGACGGCCGGAGGCAGGTGAGGGGACCTCCATCCGCCATTACAGATGATCTGATTGCCGCGACAGCGCAGCAGGCGATCCGATAATCTATTTTAACATGTGCATTGCCGCAGATGCCGTGATCTGTACTGAACATGGCATCTGAGGGGTTAATGGCGGACATCCGTACGATCGCGGATGTTGGCCATTACCGGCGGGTCCCCGGCTGCTGATAGCAGCCGAAACTTGCCGTGTATGACGCGAGCACCACTCCGATGCTTGCGCTCATACACAGGACGTAAATGTACGTTCTGGTGCGCGAAGTACCGCCAGACCATTTACGTCCGTGGTCGTTAAGGGGTTACATTTACGTCCGTGGTCGTTACGGGGTTAAATGCGGTTTATTGCACACTTCAACCACTATGGTAGGGTCAACATCAATCATACAGGTACTGATCAAACGTTTGCAGCCATGAGCACAAGTGTCATTTGTTTTATCTCCTGTCATCTATCTGCAGCTCTTCGCATAATATATGACTCTTCCAATAACCTGTTATATCAGGCAGCCAAACCAGCTCCACCCTGCACCTCTGCCTGTTTCTTGACTACAGGTGAAACTCGAAATTTTTTTATATCATGCAAAGTTCATTTATTTCAGTAATTCAACTTAACCCCTTAAGGACCCAGCCATTTTACACCTCAGGACCCGGCCATTTTTTGCACATCTGACCACTGTCACTTTAAACATTAATAACTCTGGAATGCTTTTAGTTATCATTCTGATTCCGAGATAGTTTTTTCGTGACATATTCTACTTTAACATAGTGGTAACATTTTGTGGTATCTTGCATCCTTTCTTGGTGAAAAATCCCCAAATTTTATGAAAAATTTGAAAATTTTGCATTTTTCTAACTTTGAAACTCTCTGCTTGTAAGGAAAATGGATATTCCAAATATTTTTTTTTATTCACATATACAATATGTCTATTTTATGTTTGCATCATAAAATTGACGAGTTTTTACTTTTGGAAGACACCAGAGGGCTTCAAAGTTCAGCAGCAATTTTCCAATTTTTCACAAAATTTCCAAACTCACAATTTTTCATGGACCAGTTCAGGTTTGAAGTGGATTTGAAGGGTCTTCATATTAGAAATACCCCACAAATGACCCCATTATAAAAATTGCACCCCCCAAAGTATTCAAAATGACATTCAGTCCGCGTTTTAACCCTTTAGGTGTTTCACAGGAATAGCAGCAAAGTGAAGGAGAAAATTCACAATCTCCATTTTTTACACTCGCAAGTTCTTGTAGACCCAATTTTTGAATTTTTACAAGGGGTAAAAGGAGAAAATGTATACTTATATTTGTAGCCCAATTTCTCTCGAGTAAGCACATACCTCATATGTCTATGTAAAGTGTTCGGCGGGCGCAGTAGAGGGCTCAGAAGCGAAGGAGCGACAAGGGGATTTTGGAGAGTACGTTTTTTTTAAATGGTTTTTGGGGGGCATGTTGCATTTAGGAAGCCCCTATGGTGCCAGAACAGCAAAAATCCCCCACATGGCATACCATTTTGGAAACTAGACCCCTTGAGGTACGTAACAAGAAATAAAGTGAGCCTTAATACCCCACAGGAGTTTCACGACTTTTGCATATGTAAAAAAATAAAAATAAAATTTCACTAAAATGTGTGTTTCCCCCCAAATTTTACATTTTTGCATGGGTTAATAGCAGAAAATACCCCCCAAACATTGTAACCCCATCTCTTCTGAGTATGACGGTACCCCATAAGTTGACCTGAGGTGTACTATGGGTGAACTACAATGCTCAGAAGAGAAGGAGTCATATTTGGCTTTTTGAGAGCAAATTTTGCTCGGGGGCATGTCGCATTTAGGAAGCCCCTATGGTGCCAGGACAGCAAAAATCCCCCACATGGCATACCATTTTGGAAACTAGACCCCTTGAGGTACGTAACAAGGAATAAAGTGAGCCTTAATACCCCACAGGAGTTTCACTACTTTTGCATATGTAAAAAAATAAAAATAAAATTTCACTAAAAGGTGTGTTTCCCCCCCAAATTTCACATTTTTGCAAGGGTTAATAGCAGAAAATACCCCCCAAAATTTGTAACCCCATCTCTTCTGAGTATGGAGGTACCCCATAAGTTGACCTGAAGTGCACTACGGGCGAACTACAATGCTCAGAAGAGAAGGAGTCATATTTGGCTTTTTGAGAGCAAATTTTGCTCGGGGGGCATGTCGCATTTAGGAAGCCCATATGGTGCCAGGACAGCAAAATAACCCCCACATGGCATACCATTTTTGAAACTAGACCCCTTGAGGAACGTAAAAAGGCGTAAAGTGAGCATTTACCCCCCACTGGTGTCTGTCATATCTTTGGAACAGTGGGCTGTACAACATTTTTTATTTGCACAGCCCACTCTTCCAAAGATCTGTCAGACACCTGTGGGGTGTAAATTCTCACTGCACCCCTCATTACATTCCGTGAGGGGTGTCGTTTCCGAAATGGGGTCACATGTGGGGTTGTGTTTTTTTTGCGTTTGTCAAAACCGCTGTAACAATCAGCCACCCCTGTGCAAATCACCTCAAATGTACATGGCGCACTCTCCCTTCTGGGCCTTGTTGTGCGCCCCCAGAGCACTTTGCGCCCACATATGGGGTATCTCCGTACTCGGGAGAAATTGCGTTACAAATTTTGGGGGGCTTTTTTCCCCTTTACCTCTTGTCAAAATGAAAAGTATAGGGCAACACCAGCATGTTAGTGTAAAAAGTTTATTTTTTTTACACTAACATGCTGGTGTAGACCCCAACTTCCCCTTTTCATAAGGGGTGAAAGGAGAAAAAGACCCCCAAGATTTGTTAGTCAATTTCTCCCGAGTACGGTTATACCCCATATGTGGCCCTAAACTGTTGCCTTGAAATACGACAGGGCTCCAAAGTGAGAGCGCCATGTGCATTTGAGGCCTGAATTAGGGATTTGCATAGGGGTGGACATAGAGGTATTCTACGCCAGTGATTCCCAAACAGGGTGCCTCCAGCTGTTGCAAAACTCCCAGCATGCCTGGACAGTCAACGGCTGTCCGGCAATACTGGGAGTTGTTGTTTTGCAACAGCTGGAGGCTCCATTTTGAAAACAGTGGCGTACCAGACGTTTTTCATTTTTATTGGGGAGGAGGGCTGTGTAGGGATATGTGTATATGTAGTGTTTTTTACTTTTTATTTTATTTTATTTTGTGTTAGTGTAGTGTAGTGTTTTTAGGGTACAGTCACATGGGCGGGGGGATTACAGCGAGTTTGAGCTGCCGCGCAAAATTTGCTGCATTGCAAACTTGCAGCCCGATACTCACTGTAAGCCCCCTGCCCATGTGAATGTACCCTGTACATTCACAGGGGGGGGGACCTCCAGCTGTTGCAAAACTACTACTCCCAGCATGCCTGAGAATGTTTGGGAGTTGTGGTTTTGCAACAGCTGGAGGCACACGGGTTGGGAAACACTGAGTTAGGAAACAATGTTTCCCAACCAGTGTGCCTCCAGCTGTTGCAAAACCACAACTCCCAAACATTCTCAGGCATGCTGGGAGTAGTAGTTCGGCAACATCTTTAGAGCCAGATGTTGCCGAACTACAACTCCCAGCATGCTTGGAGTTGTAGTTTTGCAACATCTGGAGGACTACAGTTTGCAGACCACTAATACAGTGGTTCCCAATCTGTGCCCTTCCAGATGTTGCAAAACTACAACCCCCAGTATGCCAAAACTGTCCAGGCATGCTGGGAGTTGTAGTTCTGCAACATCTGAAGGGCCAGATGTTACAGCACTACAACTCCCAGCATGCCTGGACAGTAAGGGCATGCTGAGGATGTGTAGTTTTGCAACATCTGGAAGGGCACAGTGGTCCAAAAACTGTGGACCTCCAGATGTGGCAAAACTGCAACTCCCAGCATGCCCAGACGCCAAGGGCTGTCTGGGCATGCTGGGAGTTGTAGTTTACAGGGTCCTATTACAGCAATGCATGTCGCTTTACGGCGACGTGCATTGCTGTAAAGGGCCCGACCGCGGCTGAAGATCTACTCACCTGTCGCCGCCGCAGCCATCTTCCTCGCCGGGATCCGGGTCTTCAGGGACGAGGTAAGTACCGGGGCCGGTCCCCAGCACTCCCCTGTCCCCCGCCGCGTCCTCCGGTCTTCCTCCCGTCCTCTCCGGACTTTCAGGGGCCGGGCAGGACGGGAGGAAGTAACCGCCCCCCCTCCTGCGATTGGTCGGTTAACTAACCGACGGATCGCAGGGGATCGGAGGAGGTGGCAGGCTTGCCACCTCGCTCCTATGCTTTAGCATGGTCCTGGCTGTCTGTGACAGCCGGGATCATGCGAAATTACCGGACGGTCGGGTCCCAGAGACCCGATCAGCCCGGTATCGCCGCAGATCGCAAGGGCGATTTACCTTGCGATTTGCGTCGATCGCCGACATGGGGGGCCTACATGGCCCCCCTCGGCGTTTGCCCTGGATGCCTGCTGAAGGATTTCAGCAGGCATCCGGTTCCGATCTCTGCCCGGCGCGCGGCAGAGACCGGAAAATGCCAGGACATACGGGGACGTCCTGGGTCCATAAGGCCCAGGGTGCGGGGACGTCCCCGTACGCCCTGGGTCCTTAAGAGGTTAAAGGGGTACTCCCGTGGAAAACTTTATTTTTTTTTTTTTAAATCAACTGGTGCCAGAAAGTTAAACAGATTTGTAAATTACTTCTATTAAAAAATCTTAATCCATCCAGTACTTTTTATGGGCTGTATGCTACAGAGGAAATTATTTTCTTTTTGGATTTCTCTTCTGTCACGACCACAGTGCTCTCTGCTGACACCTCTGTCCAGAGCAAGAGAAAATCCCCATAGCAAATATATGCTGCTATGGACAGTTCGTAAAATGGACAGCAGAGAGCAATGTGGTCGTGCCAAAAGAGGAATCCAAAAAGAAAAGTATTTCTTCTGTAGTATACAGCCCCTAAAAAGTACTGGAAGGATTAAGATTTTTTTTAATAGAAGTAATTTACAAATCTGTTTAACTTTCTGCCACCAGTTGATTTAAAAAAAAAAAAAAAAAAAAAAGTTTTCCACGGAAGAACCCATTTAAAAGGTGAAACTAATATATGAGAGAGACTCATTACATGCAAAGCAAGATAGTCCAAGCCGTGATTTGTCATAATTTTGATGATTATGTCTTACAGCTCATGAAAACCCCAAATCCCCAATATATGATATGATTTGGGAGCCATGTCACCTGCTGGTGGTCACTGGGCTTCATTAAGTCCAGGGTCAACTCATCCGCCTACCGTCGATTTTGGAGCACTTCATGCTTCCTTTCCTATTAAGTTGCATTAATGAAATACAATGGACTTTGCATGATATTCTAATTTTTCGAGTTTCACCTGTATGTTCCTTCTTAATCCTCTCATTGACTACATTGACTCTTCTGTGTATGACCTGTGCTACTTGCCCTGACCTGTATACTTGTTACTGACTCCACTGCCAGCTTTTGACCTTGGCCTGTAACCGGACTTCTCTCTGTCTCATTGAATCACCCTGGTGTCTCTTGTTCTGCTGGACCAGCTGCCGCCTACAGCAGGACCACTCAATGGTAGCCATCTGGGAGCCATCTGCAGCAAAGATTAGGCAAACTTTTAGACGATGCCCTCGTGAGTGTTCTAAAGCCAAACCAGTTGGGCACCGCAGGTCCACACCTGTTGCCCATTACACAATCCCCCTGTCTGGTTACCCAACACCTGGGCCATTTCATGCCAGCTGTGCCATCAATAATGCTTACCTTATAATGTAACCCTAGATGTCCAAATCAGCCAGTATCACGCATAGCCACTTGAGCCCTGGGCACTGTATAGGGCAGTATTTCCCAACCAGGGTGCCTCCAGCTGTTGCAAAACTACAACTCCCAGAATCCTCCCTTCGGCTGTCTGGGCATGCTGGTAGTTGTAGTTTTGCAACAGCTGGAGGAACCTCATTTGGAAAATACAGGTATAGGGGCTCTCTAACTTTAAAGATTACCTGCCATATCCCACAAAATGTTTTATATGTTTCTCAGTATCTAACCCTGATCGTGTACATTTAATTTGTATATGTCTAGCACCTATATTTATCTCACAAATACCTTGTTTTTGTTGCTCATGTTGTTTGTCATTCTGTGCTATGGAATGGGCGTGTCCTCACTATGCATGACTCATCTTCCTCCCTGAGGAGGCTTACTGGACTTTGTCCCTGTCTGTGCTTCTGCTTGGACAGAAAATGATGCTGCAGCTGGACAGGATTATGTTCTGGATTGTATGGGGACCCCTAGTGGTCTTTTTTTTTTTATAAGACATGATTTCTTAATAAAAAAATAAAAATAAAAAAAAAGGAAGTAAAATATTCTTATGAAGTATCTTAGAAACGTTAAAGGGGTATTCCAGGAATTTTTTTTTATTTGACTATGCTACAGGGGCTGTAAAGTTGGTGTAGTTCATAATATAGTGTCTGTACCTGTGTGTGACTGTTTTCTCACAATTCTTCTGTGATTTT
The DNA here is from genome assembly GCF_029499605.1 of Hyla sarda. Classification (NCBI taxonomy): domain Eukaryota; kingdom Metazoa; phylum Chordata; class Amphibia; order Anura; family Hylidae; genus Hyla; species Hyla sarda. The sequence continues at coordinate 194,249,635 of NC_079196.1, read as the reverse complement.
CACCCCAATATTAAGTTATCAGCATACAAAATGACTGTTGTCTCAGATTTTTCCCAGGTTGCAATGCGGTCGAGGCCTGACTCACTAGTCAGCTGATGACAGGGAGCCTGTCTGCTTCAATGGGTGGAGCGATCGCTTGGTGGGAGAGAGATCAATCTGCAACTAATGCAACAGCTGTAGGCACCCTGATTGAAAACCACAGGTCTTTTGAATGGATGCAGCTCATTTATGTTTCAATGGGTGGGGCGGTCGATATGTGGGAGGGAGGAAAATGGAATTATGGGATTTGTAGGCAAAAGAAGAAAACTCAAACAGGAAATACCAGTTCACAAAAAGCTAGCCACAGTGTTATGATAATCTCACAGCATAGCCATTTAGCCCAAGACAAGCGCAGATCCTTCCTAAGCATGTCCATTACTGCCTGCCAGGTACGTACTAAAATCACCCTTTAATGTTTTGCCAAGATGTACAACATATGAAAAGTTTTTAAATCTGACAGTGCCCATTTAAGATTACCCCTTTATGTTGTAGGTGCTGCTGGTCAAAGTGCCCCCATCTCATAGTATGTTCACTTTATAAGAAAACAGCAACAGGAACAATACTCCGGATGAGTAATTCGCTGGTCTGAGGTTTATTTCTTCAGGAAATTATTTACCTGAGAATGATTTCTATAAACTTTTTATCTGCCCACAAAAATCTTCTTTCCATTTCTAACAATCACAGCACGGTGTTTAAATAAAAAAAAATAAAAAAACAAGTCCCGCCATTGTGTTTTTTCACTTTTCTGTGGCTTCTGGTATTTCCTTTTACCTATTGTACCGCGATCGCATTCATACATTATATTCAAAGCATTTACCAGAAGGCACGGGGTGAATTGCTCATCAAAATGTTTTCTATTACAATTTTTTTTTTTTTTGTATTAAATAAATAGTGAATCATGGTAATTTACATTGTGTGGAATGTGACCTGACTCACGTGGAAAGTCTGTAGAGCAGTGTTTCCCAACCGGGATGCCTCCAGCTGTTGCAAAACTACAACTCCCAGCACGCCCGGACAGCCTTTGGCTGTCCGGGCATGCTGGGAGTTGTAGTTTTGCAACAGCTGGAGGCACCCTGGTTGGGATACAGTACTGTAGAGAGTCACACAAAGTGTTTACAGGTTAATACTGCGGGGCCGTAGCCAATGTGTGCGCCGCAATATGGTGGCACTGCGTTATAAAGATATTTCCCCCAAAAAGCACTGGGGCAGACATGCTACTCCTGTATAATACTTTGCACCTATATCCTATGCCAAGATTTTGGCACAATTTTGGCACACACATTTCGAGCCATGTCCCCATGTCATTAAACCAGTGTTTTCCAAACAATGAGGGACAGATTAAAAACTTTTTCGAGCCAACATTTCACACTATTCATGCCAGTTTTTCAAAAGTGGGAGTGGTGACATATTGTGATGCCCCAGTACAGGATATAATCCCGTACTGTTCTTAGGCCCTGTCAGGTTGAGTCCCTCTGTGTCCTAGGGGCTCTCCTGCAGTGTCTCCCCCATAGTAATATATATATTATGTATAGTGTTATGTGTGTTAAGTATAAAGGACCTTTAAGGACCTTTGAGTTGTCACATGATAATGTGTTCACCTGATGTGTTTGTTACCCAGAGAGCACCAGCTAACCAGGTGACCTGCAGCTTGACCTATGGGCTTCTGGCTCAGCCCCCTTTATAAGAGGGGCAGCCATTATAATCTCTCTCTTCTATTACACTTCCTACTGAGGATCAATAAAGACCAGACGTCTCAGAGCCAGTGTCCAGCACATCTGGAGGCCTCAAGCCTAACCTACAGCCACAAGTCAGTAAGTCAAGTCGTCTATGTCTGCTGTAACTACCAACAGTCAAGTCAAGTCTATTATAGTCAGCATGGCTGTCCTAAAGTCTGACAAAGTCACTACAAGTCCCAGCAAGCTGCAAGATCCTTCTGTGTTACTGACCACCTCTGTGGGATCCTGGCCTAGCTGTAAAGACTATTTCCATCTGTCTAACTCAGTGAAGCTACAGTTAACCCTAACCTGGTCTTGGACTATTATTTGCCCTGCCTAATCTTGAGATAGTGGTGCTCCAGTTCAGGTGGTTACCGGGAAACCCTCCCTGGCATCACGAACATTTAGGGGTTAATAACATCTGCCCCAGGGCTACAACATCTGCCCCATACACCTCACCTTTGTACCCCGAGACGCCACAAAACAATGATATTTTCAAAAGGTGAGAGTCCATTTTACATCAGAAATTTTACACTGGCTGTTTGCTAGTGTAAAAATCACGAAAAAAGAGTATTTTTCTTGAGTATTTTCACTCAATTGATGAAATCTAAACATATATATATATATATATTTTTTTTTTTTTGCAAAACTCTGACTAAGGGTGCGTTCCCACAGGGCGTATACACAGTGTATTTGACGCTGCGCAAAATTTACGGCACTGTGATCAGACTGGAAAGAACTACACAACTTCCTCTGTAGTATACAGCAGCTGATAACTACTTTTTTTTCCACTTGAGCACCCCTTTACTACAACCATAATGACAGATGGGTGTGTTGTTGCAATCCTAAGAAGAAAAATGAAGTCTAAGGGTGCGTTCCCACAGGGCGTATACGCAGCGTATTTGACGCTGCGCAAAATTTATGGCAGCAGCGGGAAATACGCTGCGTATTCCTTGCTCACTATACACACAGGGCTTTCCGGCAGCAGCCCTATGTGTGTTGTGAGTTTTGGAGGCGGGGCCGTGTGCCGGCGTGTCTGTGATGCGCGGCTCCGCCTCCAAAATGCACTGCACACATAGGGCTGCCGCCGGAAAGCCCTGTGTGTATAGTGAGCAAGGAATACGCAGCGTATTTCCCGCTGCTGCCATAAATTTTGCGCAGCGTCAAATACGCTGCGTATACGCCCTGTGGGAACGCACCCTTAGACTTCATTTTTCTTCTTAGGATTGCAACAACACATCCATCTGTCATTATGGTTGTAGTAAAGGGGTGCTCAAGTGGAAAAAAAAGTACTTATCAGCTGCTGTATACTACAGAGGAAGTTGTGTAGTTCTTTCCAGTCTGATCACAGTGCTCTCTGCTGCCACCTCTGTCCGTGTCAGGAACTGTCCAGAGCAGGAGAGGTTTGCTATGGACAGTTCCTGACATGGACAGAGGTATCAGAGAGCACTGTGGTCAGACAGAAAAGAACTTCCTCTGAAGTATACAGCAACTGATAAGTACTGGAAGGATTAAGAATTTTAAATAGAAGTAATTTACAAATAAATCTGTTTCTGTTCTGTCACCAGTTGTTTTGAAAACACTTGTTTTTCACTGGAGTACCCCTTTAATTAAAATTGCAGGAGGCCAGGTTGTACTACCTGACTACACCATCACTGCACATGCACTTCTATTTAACCCAAGAGGTCACACAACATACATGGAAGTCGCTGTGCCCTGGTACTTAGCGCACAGCTCTGTACATGTACATTGCGGCAGGTTTACAGTCCATGAAGCTCGCGCTAGTGGACCTAATGTAGCCTACCAGGCTCCTGTGCGCCATAAATATATATATATATATATTTATATATATATATATACAGCAACAGGAAGTAATAAAGAAAATGATTTAAAAATGTTTAATGTCAAAATTGATGATGATGAAGAATGAGTCAGTCATATTCAGACTGGGTACATGAAAAGGGACTGCCCCACCATTAAATATCACATTCCTTTGTTAGACCATGCAAACCTTTTTTCTATTTGAAGGATTTTAACCAAATGCCTCTGGTGTAGATAGCTGTTATAGTGCCCCCTGGTGTTCTCTTCATTCCCTCTCATGTGTTCAGTGCTGGTGAGAAGAAGCAACTTCTAGTGTGTTATTTTTATTGGCTGGTCTGTAGGTACATACAAGATGAACCGAGCTTCGGGAATGACCTACTGAGCACGTCACCATTGGTACTGGACAGTCTTAGAGGGAATCGAAAAAAAAAGCAGGGGGCGCCTTAAAGGGGTACTCCGGCCCTGAAACATCTTATCCCCTATCCAAAGGATAGGGGATAAGATATCTCACTGCAGGGGTCCCGCCGCTGGGGACCCCCGCAATCTTGTATTCCCCACCCACCTGTTTGAGCTGCATGCCGCAGTGCCAACTCACAAACAGCCGGGTGGCGACCACGGGGCCGAAGTATTGTGACGTCATGACTCCGCCCCCGTGTGACGTCACTCCCCGCCCCCGCTGGGGTCGTCTTATACGCCCGAAAATACGGTATATTGGTTAAAACATTTGTATATTTTTGGGTGAAAAAATGCTGTCCTTACAGCCATTGCCTGTTTGTCTCTGTGAGAAAACCAAATTCAGGAAGTGAGGTGACAAGCAGGGCTCTGTGCAGGCTCCTGGCCTGTCCATCATCTTAATGTGTGAGCGGGAAGTGTGTCACAGAGCCTCAGTGCACAGAGCCCTGCTTGTCCTCGGTGTACAGAGCCCTGCTTATCCTCAGTGTACAGAGCCCCGGTTGTCCTCAGTGTACAGAGCCCCGCTTGTCCTCAGTGTACAGAGCCCCGCTTGTCCTCAGTGTACAGAGCCCCGCTTGTCCTCAGTGTACAGAGCCCCGCTTGTCCTCAGTGTACAGAGCCCCGCTTGTCCTCAGTGTACAGAGCCCCGCTTGTCCTCAGTGTACAGAGGCCCGCTTGTCCTCAGTATACAGAGCCCTGCTTGTTCTCGGTGTACAGAGCCCTGCTAGTCCTCGGTGTACAGAGGCCCGCTTGTCCTCGGTATACAGAGCCCTGCTTGTCCTCAGTGTGCAGAGCCCTGCTTGTTCTCGGTGTACAGAGCCCTGCTTGTCCTCGGTGTACAGAGCCCTGCTTGTCCTCGGTGTACAGAGCCCTGCTTGTCCTCGTTGTACTGAGGCCTGCTTGTCCTCGGTGTACGGAGCCCTGCTTGTCCTCGGTGTACGGAGCCCTGCTTGTCCTCGGTGTACGGAGCCCTGCTTGTCCTCAGTGTACAGAGCCCCGCTTGTCCTCAGTGTACAGAGCCCCGCTTGTCCTCAGTGTACAGAGGCCCGCTTGTCCTCAGTGTACAGAGCCCCGCTTGTCCTCAGTGTACAGAGCCCCGCTTGTCCTCAGTGTACAGAGCCCCGCTTGTCCTCAGTGTACAGAGCCCCGCTTGTCCTCAGTGTACAGAGCCCCGCTTGTCCTCAGTGTACAGAGCCCCGCTTGTCCTCAGTGTACAGAGCCCCGCTTGTCCTCAGTATACAGAGCCCCGCTTGTCCTCAGTGTACAGAGCCCTGCTTGTTTGGGTGGCGCCGGGCCGACTAGGGCTAGGGGACACTGACTGTGGGCAGAAGTTCAGGCAGGATAGGGTTAAGACAGGTCTCCCCCCCCCCCCCCTCCCTATTTGGTTGCTCCCAGGGCTGGTAGGCCAGTTAGAGTAAGGTATAGGGTCACATGGGGAAAAGGGGCTGGGCATTATCAGCAAGGCATAAGGAACGTCCTTCCTCCCCTCAGGCCCCCCTTTTGGTACCTGTGTCCAGCAGAGAAAGGTTGGTGCTCTGGCTGCTGTTATGTCTGAGGAGCTCTTGCAACTGCTCCGGGAGCGGGCGCAGGCCGATGGGGGCTTCCTGGCTCGCATTGCTGCCGAGCTGGGAGCTCCGCTCCTGCACCCCTCGCCGGGTTCTGTGGCGGTGTCGCAGCCTGCTGCGGCTCGGCGTTCCGTCCGCAGGATCACTCGTCCTCCTGCTCGCCTTAGCCCCAGTCCTCCCTGGGGTTCCCAGCGGCGGGGACGCCATGTCGGCGATGTAGTTAGCAGGGGTGGGGGGAGGGGGGGCTCCGACATTCGCGCGCGGGAGCGGTGTGGCTCCGCCCCCTTCTTCCTGCCCTCCTCGTGGACGGGGACCTCTTGCTCCCCTGTTGCCCTCTGCTAGTCAGGCTCTCCCCCCATCCACGGCTGCTCAGTCTGTCATGGGGAATAACGTGGGTGCCTCTGGTTCCTCTGCTGCAGGGGATTCGGAGCCTGCTGCTGCTGCTGCCCTCTCTCCTCTCAAAGGGGTTCCACCTGTTAGTCAGTCCTTCCCCCCCCCCTGACCCTCTACTGACCCCTGATCCCATAGTACAGGATGGTGAGGTGGAGGTCAGTGTTCCGCCCTCTGCCCCTGTAGGGGTGCCCTCAGTGCCCCGGTCCCGCGGTGGTAGTCGCCGGCGCACTCGCTCCCGTAGGAGGGGCGGCCATTCCCGTTCCTCCTCCTTTAGTTCTGGTAGATATTGCCGCAGCAGGACCGTTGTTTCCGGCGATGGCAGGAGCTGTCGGCACGGGTCATCAAGGCGCCGCTACCGTTCCAGGCGTTCGAGATCCTCCCGCTGGAGGTCCCCCTCTTCCTCCGGCAGCCGCTCCAGGAGCCCTCGGGGCCGGGAGAGTCGCTCTGGGGTTCGTAGAAGATCGTCCCGGTCCTCCAGGAGGCCATCCCGCGCAGACAGTCGGTCTGGCGCGGCCCCCTCTTCCGGCGCAGCGGCTGCTGCGGCCGGGCCCACAATGACTCCTACGGTTCCTGTGCTGCCGTCAACCACTGGTGTGATGCCTCCTCCTACAGCTTCATCGACTGGTGAGTCAAATCTTGCTGGGGCTTGGGGTTTAGCGGGTGGTCCGCAGGTTTTGGTTCCGGCCCTTAAGGCATTATTGGCACAGCTGGAGCCTGGCTCGCCGGGGTGTGTGGTTAATCCCCCGGCCACGAGGGCCTCATCTCCGCCAAGGGCTGGGGTTCACAAGGAGTCATTCTTTTGTGGGATCAGCCCCTTGGGATCGCATGTCAGCGAGGAGACCAAGCAGAAAATATGGGATATTCAATATATTGATATTTGGGCTTTAGTGTCGGTTGATCAGCATACTATAGATAGGGAGCGAAAACCGCCCACTGACAGGGGTTTTGAGCGTAGGCCCAAGGTTGCCAAGTCTATTGGCAATTGGCTGCAGGCCTTTTCTGTTCTGGGTTGTATCATGGGCGAAATGCACCCCGAGCGCTGTTCGGAACTCTTCATATACATGGATTCCGTTTATAATGCTTTTAAGTCTCACGGAGGTCAGGCTTGGTGGAAGTATGATGAGGAGTTTCGAAGGCGTTTGGCGTTACAGCCCAGCGTGGGGTGGGGATGTAAGGCTACGGATGTTTGGCTTAGGTTAATGATGGCGCAGAAGCCGTCACCCTTTTCAGGGGGGGCCACTGTTCCGCCGTCCAGTCAACAAGGGGCAGTGGCCGCCAGGCGACCGGGTTCATGCTGGCTTTTCAACGAGGGCCATTGTAAGTTTTACGGACTGTGCAAATTTAAGCATGAGTGCTCCTCTTGTGGGGGAGCGCATGCCACAGTCCGTTGCCCCTGGCCTGCAAAGCCAGCATCAAAGGGCGCAGCGCCCGCTGATGGAAAAGACGCCAGTGAGCGTGGGCGCGATGTTGCCCTGGCTAGGGCTTTACCCCAACCGGTCGGAAGCTGAGCAGTTACGTATTGGTTTTTTGTTTGGTTTTTTCATTCCTTTTATTCCTTCTGTTTCACCCCAGTTGTCGAACAATTTGCAGTCTGCCAGGCTTTATCCGCAGGCTCTCCGTGACAAGGTCAGTAAGAAGGTAAATCTGGGTAGGATCCAGGGGCCTTATGCCTCCCCCCCTTTCGAAAATTTACGTGTTTCCCCTTTGGGTGTTGTGCCCAAGAAGGAAAGCGGTAAATTTCGATTGATTCACCATTTGTCTTATCCTAAGGGCTCATCGGTTAACGACGGGATCTCCAAAGAGGAGGCGTCTGTTTCCTATGTGTCTTTTGATAGGGCGGTGTTCTTGGTAAGAAACGCAGGTCGGGGAGCCCTTATGCCTAAGGCTGTTGCCAGTACATCCGGATTGTTACCACCTTCTGGGTTGCTGTGTGGACGGTTGGTATTATTATGACACTTGTTTGCCGATGGGTTGTTCCATTTCGTGCCACTATTTCAAGATGTTCAGTACGTTCTTGGAATGGGTGGTGCGATATGAAACAGGCTGTCCATCAATCATTCACTATTTGGATGATTTTCTGTTTGTTGGTCTGGGTGGGTCCCCTTGCTGTCAATTTTTGCTGGATTCTTTCTGTTCCCTGATGAGTAGTTTTGGTGTCCCGCTCTCCGCCGAAAAAACGGAGGGTCCGGTCACCACGCTTTCTTTTCTGGGAATTGAAATCGATTCGATGAGGATGGTTTTTCGTTTGCCCGCTGATAAATTGAGTAAGTTATTGGAGTTGTTGGAAGGTTTCTGTTCGGTTTCTAAGGTTACCCTTCGGCAGCTCCAATCTCTCTTGGGTTTGTTAGTTTTTGCATGTAGGATCATGCCCATGGGGAGAGTTTTTTCTCGTCGGCTCTCTCTTGCCACACGAGGGGTCAGGAGACCCGATCACCACATCCGATTAACGTTTTCTATTAAGGCTGATTTGTTGGTGTGGCGCGAGTTTTTGCGCCGCTACAACGGTCGGACCTGTTTTCAGTCCCCCGAAGTTAGCAATATGGAGCTGTCCCTGTTTACTGATGCTGCTGGTTCCATTGGAGACGGGGCCATCCTTGGTACGGAATGGAGTGCGGCGTCCTGGCCTCAACACTGGGTGGAGGAGGGTTTATGTCGGAATCTCACCCTCTTAGAGCTCTTCCCTATTGTGGTTGCTGTGGAGCTTTGGGGTCCTAGGCTCAGAGACAGCAAAGTGTGTTTCTGGACAGATAACATTAGTGTGGTTCACTGTATTAACAGTCTTTCTTCATCCTCCCTCCCTGTGTTGTCCCTGTTGCGGCATTTAGTTTTACGTTGTTTAGAGTACAACATTTGGTTTAGGTCTCGACATGTTCCTGGAATTGACAATGTGCATGCTGATCTGTTATCCCGTTTCCGTTTTCAGGAATTTTGCAACCTGTTTCCGGGGGGCGGCCCAGGAGGGCCTGCCCTGCCCGCCGCTCCTGTGGACCCTGGTATCCTGAGTTTGTTGCCCTTAATCGCCTCCTCCGTGGCTCCGTCTACATGGTCTGGTCACGGTAAGGCTTGGGAAGGTTGGTTGTTGGTGGCGGGAGACAGGGATTTTGCTGGTAGCGAGAATATGCGTTTTTCCATCACGGTGGATTACCTGCTGGGTTTGCAGAGTGCAGGTTGTTCGGCGGCTGTTGCCAGGCGCCGTTTAAGGGGGGTGGGTTTTCATTTGAAGCTGCGGGGCTGGTTAGATTGCACTAGGCATTTTGGTCTTCAGCAGGCGTTGAAAGGGTGGGAAAGGAAGCAGGTTCGAAAAGATACCAGGCGACCAGTGTCCTTCCAGTTGCTGGAGATGTTAGTGCGGGTGTCTGGTGAGGTTTGTTCCTCTCCCTATGAGGGGCTTTTGTTTTCCACGGCTTTTTGTTTGGCTTTTTTCGGAGCCTTGCGGTTAGGTGAGCTGGTACCCTCTTCGGCGGGTGCCCATGGGGGTCTTTTGTGTGATGATGTGCTCTTGTCTAATGGAATAGTGCAGTTACGGATTAGGAGGTCCAAGACGGATCAGGTCGGGGAAGGGTGTTGGTTGAGTTTGGGTTCAGTGGGGGGGCAGTGTGTCCTGTTCTAGCGGTTTCCGAGTTTTTGAAGGTCCGGCCTCCGGGGGACAGGTTTTTAGTTCATCAGTCAGGGGCACCTCTCACGCGGTATCAGTTTAGTTCTATTTTTAAGAAATGTTTGATGTTGGCGGGGGTTCCCCCGGCTGAGTTTGGGACGCATTCCTTCCGCATAGGTGCGGCCACGGAAGCGGCCAGGGAAGATTCAACGGATTGGTAGGTAGAAGTCGGGTTGTTATGCGGGATATGTTCGTCCCGAATTGCTCCTCTAACACGTTTTTCTTTTCCAGGTTCTTGTTCTCCCGTGGTTCACATTGTGGGGCATTCGTATATTCACCGGGCTGCTCAATGGGCTGTCTGCCGACCGGGTGGTAGGTCTTTGGGATTCCAGGTTGAGGTTCATTGGCGTGGGATCGGGGGGCTCCCCTGGTCTCGGATTCTTATGGAATCTATTCAGATAGCTGGTATGTCACGGTCACCTGTCATTTTGGTTATTCATGCTGGGGGTAATGACATCCTGTCCCTGCGGGTTCCCGAGTTAATTGTCCTTATGAGAGTGGATCTGGAGAGGATAGTATCCCTGTTTTCTGAGGTTCTCATTGTGTGGTCTGAAATTGTCCCCCGGGTTACGTGGCAGGGTTCTAGAGAGGCTCCGGTGGTGGAGAGAGCGCGTAGAACTATTAACTCCCGTATGGCTCGCTTTGTGCGGGCCCGTTCTGGTGTAGTGGTAAGACATAGGCAGCTGGAAGGTGATAATCGTAGGCTGATGGGCCAGGATGGGGTGCACCTTAATGATTTAGGCTTGGATATATTCCTGTCGGGTTTGCAGGACGGCATAGAGCAGGCCCTTTACGTTCTTGGAGGGGGTCGGAGCTCAGTTTAAGGAGGCTGAGCTCCTCCTGTGGCAGTAAAGGAGAGAAATACATGGAGAAGCGGAGGGGGAAAGCTCTTAGGCCCGGCGGCTGAGGCCGGCGGCTGGCTGTGGGGCTCCCCCTGGTTTGGCGACCTCACGGAGGTTGGATGGTTTGGTTACCATGTTAACAGTGTTATGACTAAATAAAAGCTGTGGCCGACCCCCACGTCCACCAAAGTTATAAGTTGTCGGAGTGTTTTTTTTATATTCATAAGGTTACATGGCAGGGGGGGGGAGTTTTAAGAGGTAGAGGAAGTTGGTTATTGAACACAGTCTGGGTGGCGCCGGGCCGACTAGGGCTAGGGGACACTGACTGTGGGCAGAAGTTCAGGCAGGATAGGGTTAAGACAGGTCCCCCCCCCCCCCCTCCCTATTTGGTTGCTCCCAGGGCTGGTTAGCCAGTTAGAGTAAGGTATAGGGTCACATGGGAAAAAGGGGCTGGGCATTATCAGCAAGGCATAAGGAACGTCCTTCCTCCCCTCAGGCCCCCCTTTTGGTACCTGTGTCCAGCAGAGAAAGGTTCCCACCCTCCCTCCCTATTTGTTGTACGGGGTTTTTTCCCCTTTTGATTTTGTATTTCCCCTTTGATATAAAAAAAAAAAAAAAAAAAAAATATGAGTGTTTGATCAGGGGGGTTTGATTAACTGTTTGAAACCCTCCACTATCTCCAGAATGGTACCCAAATCTCCCTGTGTATGGATCGGGGTCGACACACCCGCTCCTTGCATTCTCTATGGGAGCGCCGAAAATCTGTTTTTGGCGCTCCCTTAAAGAATGCATGGAGGGGGTGTATCGACCCCGATCCATGCACAGGGAGATTTGGGTACCATTCTGGAGATAGTGGGGGTCCTAGCAGTCGGACTCAGCTGAGCACTTCGAAATGATTATAAATCCTGGTTGGACTATATACAGTCATGGCCGTAAATGTTGGCACCCCTGATATTTTTCAAGAAAATGAAGTATTTCTCACAGAAAAGGATTGCAGTAACACATGTTTTGCTATACACATGTTTATTCCCCTTGTGTGTATTCGAACTAAACCAAAAAAGGGAGGGGAAAAATGCAAATTGGATATAATGTCACACCAAAATTCAAAAATGGGCTTTCAAAATTGTGGAAAAATAAAATTGTTTCAAGCATGTGATGCTCCTTTAAAGTCACCTGGGGCAAGTAACAAGTGTGGGCCATATAAAATTCACACCTGAAAACAGATTAAAAGGAGAGAAGTTCACTTAGTCTTTGCATTGTGTGTCTGTGTGTGCCACATTAAGCATGGACAACAGAAAGAGGAGAAGAGAACTGTCTGAGGACTTGAGAACCAAAATTGGGGAAAAATATCAACAATCTCAAGGTTACAAGTCCATCTCCAGAGATCTAGATTTGCCTTTGTCCACAGTGCGCAACATTATCAAGAAGTTTGCAACCCATGGCACTGTAGCTAATCTCCCTTGATGTAGACGGAAGAGAAAAATTTATGAAAGGTGTCAATGCAGAATAGTCCGGATGGTGGATAAGCAGCCCCAAACAAGTTCCAAAGATATTCAAACTGTCCTGCAGGCACAGGGAGCATCAGTGTCAGCGCGAACTATCCATCAACATTTAAATGAAATGAAATGCTATGGCAGGAGACCCAGGAGGACCCCACTGCTGACAGACATAAAAAAGCAAGACTACATTTTGCCAAAATGAACTTGAGTAAGCCAAAGTCCTTCTGGGAAAACGTCTTGTGAACAGATGATACCAAGATAGATCTTTTTGTCTCTTTCTACTGTTTACCGAAAACGGAATGAGGCCAACAAAGAAAAGAACACAGTACCTACAGGGAAATATGGTGGAGGTCAGTGATGTTTTGGGGTTGTTTTGCTGCCTCTGGCACTGGGTGCCTTGAATGTGTACAAGGCATCATGAAATCTGTGGATTACCAACGGATTTTGGGTTGCACTGTACAGCCCAGTGTCAGAAAGCTGGGTTTGCGTCTGAGATCTCGGGCCTTTCAGCAGGACAAGGGGGGGTTTATCAATTTTGCCTGTTGACAGTTTCTTTTTACCCTTTTTTTTCACTTTGTTTTTTTTGGACATGCACCGAATTTATAATTTTGGCGCAAATGTTGAAATCAGCTGTTCACAGCACCTTTTACACAGAACTTACTGCTACAGAGGACGCATATTTTACCCTGTAGAGCAGCCATTTCGGAGTCCCTCCTGCAGGATATTAGCAAGCGACATGAGTTATTTTCTTTTGTGGGGTTTATAGCCACCATGTGAAATGGATTTTATTTTCAACTTGAGTAGTTTTTTTGGTTACTTTAGTGCTGACCTGTGTGGCCATGTCCAATGCTGGCTCAACGGAGGGTGAGCTATGTCGCAGAATAGTATTGTGCAGCCCCTGAGGTGTCAATGCTTTCACAAAAAAAATGTTGACGCCTTTACATTTTCTGACATTGCTATGTGTGTTTTCCATGTACAAAATTTCTTGGCAGTGAATTGCGCCAAAAAAAAACTAAAGGCGCAAAATTGTGCCAAAGATCGATTGACACAAATGATGAATTACTGACTAATGTAAAAATCACACACAGGACCGTGTGATTTTGAGAAAGTTGTAAAAATGACAGTGGGAAAAAAACACATAAATCCTTTGATTAATACCCCCCAATGACCCCAAACTTACGTCAAAAGCCACCAGAAATGGATGGCAACAAAGCGCTGGAGAGTTCTGAAGTGGCAGCAATGAGTCCAGATCTAAATCCCATTGAACACCTGTGGAGAGATCTTATAAATACTGTTGGGAAAAGGCGCCTTCCAATAAGAGACCTGGAGCAGTTTGTAAAGGAAGAGTGGTCCAACATTCCGGCTGAGAGGTGTAAGAAGCTTATTGATGGTTATAGGAAGTGACTGATTTCAGTTATTTCTTCCAAAGGGTGTTCAACCAAATATTAAGATAAGGGTGCCAATAATTTTGTCCAGACCATTTTTGGAGTTTGGTGACATTATGTCCAATTAGTTTTTTTTCCTCCTTTTTTTGGTTTAGTTCCAATACACACAAAGGGAATAAACATGTGTATAGCAAAACATGTGTTACTGCAATCCTTTTCTGTGAGAAATTCTTCATTTACTAGAAAAATTTCAGGAGTGCCAACATTTACGGCTATGACTGTATCCCATCACTTTGCCTAACCGATTTCTTTTATATGTACTATGAAATGACAAGTACAGGCCTTGAGGGGTGCAGCATGACCCAGGAACTCGAAGGACACCAATGAGAGAATTCCTGCCCCCTGCAAGTCCTGTACCTGACTTTCAATCATGGCACATGGGGGAGATAAAGATCATTGATGTTAGATTGTTTACTACCTAACCATATCGGCAGCTGACTCACCTATTTCCACTTAAAGGGGTACTTCGATGGAAAACATTTTTTTTAATCAACTGGTGCAAGAAAGTTATACAGATTTGAAAATTACTTCTATTAAAAAATCTTAACCCTTCCAGTACTTATCAGCTGCTGTATGCTCCACAGGAAGTCCTTTTCTTTTTGAATTTCCTTTCTGCCTGACCACAGTGCTCTCTGCTGACACCTTTGTCCATTTCAGGAGCAAATCCCCGTAGAAAACCTATCCTGCTCTGGACAGTTCCTGACACGGACAGAGGTGTCAGCAGAGAGCACTGATGTCAGACTGGAAAGAACTTCACAACTTCCTCTCGAGCAAACAGCAGCTGATAAGTACTGGAAGGATTAAGATTTTTAAATTGAAATAGTTTACAAATCTGTTGATCTTTCTGGCACCAGTTGATTTAAAATGTTTTTTTTCTTCCACTGGAGTACCTCTTCAAAGTGGATCTGTCAGCCCATCCTCATGGGCTGACAGATTCACTTTGAAGGGGTACTCCAGTGTAAACAATTTTTTACATACATGGCTGACCAATAATAAAAGAAATAAAGAGGTGTCAAGGAGGCGGGGCCAAGCTTCTGAAGTGAAACAGCATTGCCCCGCCTCCTTGACACTTCAGTTTGTAATAAACACCTTATTTTATAATATTTTCCAAAGGCTATCACCTTTATAAATGGAAACTTCCGTGTTGTTGCATCATAATCTGTCGGCCCATGTCTGCAGTTCATAGCACAGGCATGCGCTGACCGATAAATCCTTCTTTATCCTAAATCCAATTCTGCCTCATATGGCGGTAAAAGCTGTAAAAATATATAAATATATTAAGAATTATTCTGTACGTGTCCCAGGAGATCTGCTTCTTACCTACACTAAGACAGTGTTTCTCAACTAGTGTGCTTCCAGCTGTTGCAAAACTACAACTCCCAGCAAGCCCGGACAGCCTTTGGCTGTCCGGGCATGCTGGGAGTTGTAGTTTTGCAACAGCTGGAGGCATCCTGGCTGGAAAACGGTAACTAGAGATGAGCAACAGTAACTAGAGATGAGCGAACTTACAGTAAATTCGATTCGTCACGAACTTCTCGGCTCGGCAGTTGATGGCTTTTCCTGCATAAATAAGTTCAGCTTTCAGGTGCTCCGGTGGGCTGGAAAAGGTGGATACAGTCCTAGGAAAGAGTCTCCTAGGACTGTATCCACCTTTTCCAGCCCATCGGAGCACCTGAAAGCTGAACTCATTTATGCAGGATAAGTCATCAACTGCCGAGCCGAGAAGTTCGTGACGAATTGAAATTACTGTAAGTTCGCTCATCTCTAACAGTAACCCTCCCCCACTGTTCTGGCCCGTCAGTTGAGGATCTCAGGATGCTGGGAGTTGTAGTTTTGCAACAGCTGGAGGTCCACCATTGCCCTAGACTATGTCAGAAACCTGCAGAATATTTGATTTATTTACCTTTCTTATTCATCTCTCTATTTACTGTTCCTTTAAACAACTTGTTAGTAAGTCTTTAGCAACACTTCCGCACTGTTTTCCTTCCAACACGATTAATCTCTCTGACTACAGATGATGCCCTGCAGAGGGCGCTAGAGCTTTTCTTGCTGGTAGCCGAAACGGTAAAGCTACAGCGTGGTGGGGGTTAAATAAACCCCAAACCTCACAGTTATTTTCCTATCTGTCTGCAGACTATCCCACCTAATAACCTTCCCCCAGGGAGTTTATGGTTATTTCTAAACTATTTTGAAAATCTAAAGTTTCCAGCCGGCTGGTCTCTGATCTCTATTAACTGGACTTGTTTTGCTGGTTGAGTACCAGCTGTGCACCGATCGCTTGGGGGCTGGGAGAGGTAGCCGCACATTTTGGACATGCAATATTCATAACTTCAGAAGAGTTAATGTTGTGCAGCTCATAGTGTCAGGGCAGACTGGGTCATACACGTCACCAGGGGCGGACAAATCACATGGGCAGCTGCACAGGGGCCCGCCACTACACATGGGCCCTCAGGCACTGGCCAAGGGCCCCCTTGAGAGAGAGGTGCAGCTGGTGAGGATCCAGGACAATTGTCCCGATCCCCACTCAGACAAGCGCTATTTTTATTTTTTTTTTACCATCCCTGTGCTGCTCCTGCTCCGGTATCATTAGGGTATGTTCACACAGAGGAATTGGGGCGGAAATCAAGCAGAAATTTTCTGCCTCAAAATATTGTTACTTTTCCACAAGAACTCACAGAGGTTTCGCGCGGAATTTCGCGCGGAATTGGTGCGGAAGTCTCGCGGAATTCTGCGCGGAAATGCAGGTTTCATGCTGAGGAGGAGTATCAAGTATTTCTATTCATAAAAATGTTTTTTTTTTTTTTTCCCTACTCTGGACAGAGATGTGAGCAGAGAGCTCTGTGTTCCAAAAAGAAAATCATTTCCTCTGTAGTATTTAGCAGCTAATAAGTACTGGAAGGATTAAGATTTTTTTTAATAGAAGTCATTTACAAATCTGTTTAACTTTCTGGCACCAGTTGATTTAAAAAAAATAAAATAAAAAAATAAAAATAAAAAAAATAAAAGGTTTCCACCGGTGTATCCCTTTAACCCTTTCCTGAAATAGTATGTACTCTACTGTGTGTGCTAAATATGATGACTATTTATTGTATCTTATAACATCTTTATCTCATCTACTTATACAGAAGCTTTCATGAAAATCCCCAAATTTTCCATGACCTTTCCATGCAACCTCACCAGCTGGATGGATTTTGTCGCTGAAAGCTCCAATAGAAATGAAGCAATGGGATTTATTATAAAGCAAAACCAAAGACACCATCTAAAAACAACTAATGATGGAAATGCTCTAGACTGGAGTGCACTGAGATCCCTCATTACATAGATACAACACAGCGCCATTATCTACAGCAGTGGTATCCAACCTGCGGACCTCCAGATGTTGCAAAACTACAACTCCCAGCATGCCCGGACAGCCGTTGGCTGTCCGGGCATGCTGGGAGTTGTAGTTTTGCAACATCTGGAGGTCCGCAGGTTGAGGACCACTGAGCTAGAGTGTAATATTCCATTGTAACAAGCCAATAAAATTTTTTTTTTTCACTTTTCAGATATCAACATTGTGGCCAGTGATTGGCCTATAGTGATATATGTTGCCCAGTTATTGCCTTATGTCAGTGTTTCCCAATCAGTGTCTCCAGCTGTTACAAAACTACAACTCTCAGCATGCCCAGACAGCCGAGGGGAAACACTGCCTTATGGGGTCACCTAAGTATGTCTCAATAGGCAGTGATACCGATTACCTGAACCAGTGTTTCCCAACCAAGGTGCCTCCAGCTGTTGCAAAACTACAACTCCCAGCATGCCCGGACAGCTAAAGGCTGCCCTGAGCAAAAAGGCCAGGGCACTCCAATGGGCACCTGGTCCGCTTCATTATTTACCAGGTACAGAGATCTATGGTTGTGCCTAGTATGGAAGGTCATCGCAGCCCAGTCCTATTAATGTGAATGGGACTGAGGTGCAATACCATGCATCACCACTGCTAATTGTACAGTGGGGATCAAAAGTTTGGGCACCCCAGGTAAAAATTTGTATTAATGTGCATAAAGAAGCCAAGGAAAGATGGAAAAATCTCCAAAAGGCATCAAATTACAGATTAGAGATTCTTATAATATGTCCACAAAAGTTAGATTTTATTTCCATCATTTACACTTTCAAAATAACAGAAAACAAAAAATAAAGGCATCTGTAAATGTTTGAGCACCCTGCAGAGTTTATAGCATGCACTGCACCCTTTGCAAAGCTGAGACCTGCCAGTGTCATGGATTGTTCTCAATCATCATCTGGGAAGACCAGGTGATGTCAATCTCAAAGGTTATAAATGCCCAGACTCATCTGACCTTTCCCCAACAATCAGCACCATGGGTTCTTCTAAGCAGTTGTCTAGAAATCTGAAACTGAAAATAGTTGACGCTCACAAAGCTGGAGAAGGCTATAAGAAGATAGCAAAATGTTTTCAGATGTCAATATCCTCTGTTCGGAATGTAATTAAGAAATGGCAGTCATCAGGAACAGTGGAAGTTAAAGCAAGATCTGGAAGACCAAGAAAAATATCAGACAGAACAGCTCGCAGGATTGTGAGAAAAACAATTCAAAACCCACATTTGACTGCACAATCCCTCCAGAAAGATCTGGCAGACACTGGAGTTGTGGTACACTATTCCACTATAAAGAGATACTTGTATAAATACGGAAGAGTCATCAGAAGAAACCCTCTTCTATGTCCTCACCACAAAAATGGATAATGATCCTAAACACACCTCGAAATTCACGGGGGATTACATCAAGAGGCATAAACTGAAGGTTTTGCCATGGCCTTCACAATCTCCTGACCTCAACATAATTGAAAATCTATGGATGGACCTTAAAAGAGCAGTGCGTGACAGACAGCCCAGAAATCTCAAAGAACTGGAAGACTTTTGAAAGGAAGAATGGGCAAAGATACCTCAAACAAGAATTGAAAGACTCTTGGCTGGCTACAAAAAGCGTTTACAAGCTGTGATATTTGACAAAGGGCGCAGTACAAGATATTAACTCTGCAGGGTGCCCAAACTTTTGCAGATGCCATTTTTTTTTCTGTTATTTTTAAAGTTTAAATGATAGAAATAAAATCTAACTTTTGTTGACATATTATAAGAATGTCTAATCTGTAATTTGATGCCTTTTGGAGATTTTTCCATCTTTCCTTGGCTTCTTTATGCACATTAATACACATTTTTTCTGGGGTGCCCAAACTTTTGATCCCCCCCTGTATAGTCCTGTTCCTCTTATACAATGATGGCGACGGTGCTGATCGGTGGTGGTGGTGGTGGGTAACCAGTTGTACCCTCACTGATCTTATACAGAGGACGGATGATTAATATCAACGTCCCAGCAAATCCCTTAAAGTGCTTGACAATTCTGATGTGTCTGCTGTTACAGTGCAGAAAAGGGTTAAAAAAAAGGGGAGTGCAGAGTTTGAAGCCATTATAGGTCCTCTGTTTGATAACAAAATAGCAGGGATATAAATGGACCTTACCAAGGTGAGATCATGGCCATTGCACAATAATCTAGTAACGCTGGAAACACAAACACAACTCCATACAGTATAAACTATCCAGGATTAACTCATCACCGTGAAAGGTCTGGAGGCCATATTGTGGATCAATTCCCGGCAGCTCCGACCTTCAACCCTGACACTGGGGAGAACACACAAGTGGCCAGTGTGGGGGCGGACGCAACATGAAAGCCCCATACAGAATGCACTGTCCTGAGCTGCTCACTACTTCCCCTTTACGTATAAAACTATTTGCAGACAAGTTGCTGGTTAATTTCTCTGAACAATTGCAAAACATGGTATCCTGTTCTACTCCTATCATACAGTATCAGCGAGTGCCCATATCTGGCCTGGACAAAACCACGTTGTCCGGTGAAAAGTGTTTTTCTAAAAACATGACCAGACTGCCTGCTTAAAATAAACATACATGTCACAGACATGTATGGGGGCCCCATTCCTAAGACGTGGTAGTAGTTTAAATGGAGCTCAGGTGTAATACCAAACACAGCCACTGGACAAGAGCTGCACTGTTTCTGGAAAAAGTGTGTCTTTTTTTTTTTTTTTTAAAGAGTACCTGTCACCAAACTAAACTTTTAATATATTGTTCCTTATGTAATTATAAGACACTTTTCTATTTACTTGCTGTTAAAATTCTCAACCATTATATGATTTTAATGTGATTGACAAAACAGCCACTAGGTGGCTCTGTTCTGTTCCCTGCGCAAGTCAAACAGTTAGTTTGGTCTCTTCCCGGGCCTGGCAGGAGACCAAACTCAGGAAGTACGTTCAGGGCATGACGAGGCGCAGCTCTCTCAGGCTTTAGTGATGTTGCGCCTGCTGGGGAACGCCCACTTTCTCCTTCCAGGAGCTCACACAATGTGAACAAGGGGAAAGGTATGATACAGAGCTCTGAAACATGTTTTAAGGGCAGGAGGGGTGTTAGGAGTAGTTAGGAAAGACAATCTGAGTTAGTTTAGAAAATATGGTTTGATGACAGGTACTCTTTAAAGGGGTACTTGAGCGCTGAAGCCGGCACCAGGGGCTTGTGACATCATAGCCCCACCCCCTCATGCCATTATGCCCCCGCCCCTCAATGCAACTCTATGGGAGGGGGCGTGACGGATGTTAAACAGATTTGTAAATTACTTCTATTAAATAAATCTTAATCCTTTCAGTACTTATGAGCTTCTGAAGTTAAGGTTGTTCTTTTCTGTCTAAGTGCTCTCTGATGACACGTGTCTCGAGAACCGCCCAGTTTAGAAACAAATCCCCATAGCAAACCTCTTCTACTCTGTGCAGTTCCCGAGACACGTGTCATCAGAGAGCACTTAGACAGAAAAGAACAACCTTAACTTCAGAAGCTATATAAAAAAGTTTTTTCCTGGATAACCCCTTTAATTATGTAATATATTCAATTTTATTTAACATATATCAAAAATATATAAGACATACATTTAATAATACAGTGGGAAATGCTAAAACCAAGGCACTGAAGTGACAACTACAGAAAAGGGGAGGTGGTATGGGAGGCACATATACATGGTGTACAGGGAATGATGATCAATAAATCAGGTAACATCCAAATCACTCAATATAATGACAGGTGACGGTATAATCACATGAACATGAAGGAGTGATATAAAAGGTTAACAAAATCCAAACAGATCATTAACGAAGGCTAAGCAAATACAGTAGGATTAGTAGCCTAGAGACAAAGAGACGTCCTGCCATGTGTGCTGCCAACTTACCAGCTCCAACCCCAGCGTACGTTACGCGTTGTGCTTCGTCCCTTTTATTCTTTCTTTTTAAAAAATAATGAGAATTTTTTTTTTTAAATGCTATCTCTTAGAATAAAACATTAAATATAATAAACTCTTTGTTGAATCCTAAAAGCCAAAATAAGCCATGTTCCCTAGGGGTTATTAGTTTGATTTGTAATATTTTTTTATTTTTTTTTATTTAATATGACCCCAAAATACATGAAACAAAAAGATATATATATATATATATATATATATATATATATATATATACATATATATATATATATATACATATATATATATACATATATATATATATATATATATATATATATATATATATATAAAAATCACAGACAATAACATAATACATGATGCCGAAAACTTACCAGGGGGTAAAGTCACATCTAAGAAACAATGTATTCAACTAGAGCCAAGAAAAATAAATGGATTTACTGTAAGTGAGCGGATCTTTATATATACATATATATATATATATATATATATATATATATATATATATATATGTATATTGTATTTATTGGATATTTATAGCATATCCAAGGGTCCTACCTTTGGGACCTGCACCTATTTCAAGATCTTTGGCCTCCTTGGGGCAACTAGAGGTGGTCAGGAAACAGATGATTTGACTGTTTTTTGCAGTTTATTTCTTTTTATAGGGCGGTGTTTTCCAAAAATTCCATGCTGGGAATTGTACTTTTGCAACAGCAGGAGACACACTGTTTGGAAAACGCTGTTATAGAAGTTAGGGAAAAGTGCAATAACAGTGTAGCACCCAAGCTACGTTGTACCCATAATTCATAAGTCAGTTGTGAAGTTGTTTGTGGCGGAATTAATTCTACTTTAGTTGTGTAACATTTAGTTATGTAAATATTTTGGGATATATATATATATATATATATATATATATATATATATATATGTATATATGTATCTAAAATGGATGATATCAAATAAGTGAATATTATTTTAGGTGTTCAGATTCATATTTAGTGTTTAAAATAAAACTTTTTTGTGTGTGTTTATTTCTGATCTTTTTTCATTTTCCTGGGAGAAGTTTATTGGTAATTTTTTTTCCAATAATAAACTGGCATATAAAGTCGTCCATGATAGTACACAGGCAGTTTTTAGAGCTTACACTAATAAGTGATGTCACAAAATGAAAATAAAAACAAAGTGAGGTCATAGTACATGCATAATACTGTGATAGGAAGGGACTATTGCACATAGTGATGTCACAGGACAGGGATAATACACAGAGTGATGTCACAGGACAGGGATAATACACATAGTGATGTCATAGCAAAGGAGAGAAGACAGAGTGATGTCACAGGACAGGGATAATACACATAGTGATGTCATAGCAAAGGAGAGAAGACAGAGTGATGTCACAGGACAGGGATAATACACATAGTGATGTCAGAGCAAAGGAGAGAAGACAGAGTGATGTCACAGGACAGGGATAATACACATAGTGATGTCATAGCAAAGGAGAGAAGACAGAGTGATGTCACAGGACAGGGATAATACACATAGTGATGTCAGAGCAAAGGAGAGAAGACAGAGTGATGTCACAGGACAGGGATAATACACATAGTGATGTCATAGCAAAGGAGAGAAGACAGAGTGATGTCACAGGACAGGGATAATACACATAGTGATGTCAGAGCAAAGGAGAGAAGACAGAGTGATGTCACAGGACAGGGATAATACACATAGTGATGTCATAGCAAAGGAGAGAAGACAGAGTGATGTCACAGGACAGGGATAATACACATAGTGATGTCAGAGCAAAGGAGAGAAGACAGAGTGATGTCACAGGACAGGGATAATACACATAGTGATGTCATAGCAAAGGAGAGAAGACAGAGTGATGTCACAGGACAGGGATAATACACAGTGATGTCAGAGCAAAGGAGAGAAGACAGAGTGATGTCACAGGACAGGGATAATACACATAGTGATGTCACAGGACAGGGATAATACACACAGTGATGTCATAGCAAAGGAGAGAAGACAGAGTGATGTCACAGGACAGGGATAATACACATAGGGGGAGATTTATCAAAACCTGTCCAGTGGAAAAGTTGCTGAGTTGCCCATAGCAACCAATCAGATCGCTTCTTTCACTTTTCAGAGGCCTTTTCAAAAATGAAAGAAGTGATCTGATTGGTTTCTATGGGCAAATCAGCAACTTTTCCTCTGGACAGGTTTTGATTAATCTGCCCCATAGTGATGTCATAGCAAAGGGGTAAAAGTCAGAGTGATGTCACAGCTGTCATGATGCATGGATATTGGGATAATGCACACAGGGGTGTCACAGTATGGAGGTAATAACCATAGTTACCCCTGCCCCTATAGTGGGACCTTTTAGTCTACATTTACTGGTGGAACAACATTTTCTGGTTAATGAATAGACAACATACCAGATGGCAAGTTCTGAGAAGTACGAGGTCATGTGATAGGATTTTTCTCATATTCTCTCTATATAATTGATCTGTATTATGGTGCTACGTGACGCCACGGCTCTGATGTGTCAGTCCTAAGAGTCTTAGCACAGTTCCCCCATAATAGTGATAATCACAATGCCTCATAATAGTATTAGCCACAGTGCCCCCATAATAGTAATAATCACAATGTCTCATAATAGTAATAGCCACAGAGCCCCCATATTAGTTATAGTCACAGTGCCTCATAATACCAGAAGCTGCAGTGCCCCGATAATAGTAATAGCCACAATTCTACATAATAGTTATTGCCACAGTGCCCCATAATAGTGATAACCCTGATGCCCCAAATAAGTAATAGCCACGGTGCCCCCATAATAGTTAAAGAAACAGTGCCTGATATTAGTAGAAGCTGCAGTGCCCCAATAATAGTAATAGCCACAATGCCTTATAATAGTTCTAGCCACAGTGCTCCATAATAGTAATAGCTACAGTGCCCCATAACTGCAATAGCCACAATGTCTCATAATAGTAATAGCCACAGAGCCCCCATATTAGTTATAGTCACAGTGCCTCATAATACCAGAAGCTGCAGTGCCCCAATAATAGTAATAGCCACAATGCTACATAATAGTTATTGCCACAGTGCCCCATAATAGTGATAACCCCGATGCCCCAAATAAGTAATAGCCACGGTGCCCCCATAATAGTTAAAGCCACAGTGCCTGATAATAGTAGAAGCTGCAGTGCCCCAATAATAGTAATAGCAAAAATGCCTTATAATAGTTCTAGCCACAGTGCTCCATAATAGTAATAGCTACAGTGCCCCATAACTGCAATAGCCACAATGCCTCATAATAGTTATAGCCACAGTGTCCCCATAATAGTAGTAGCCATAGTGTCTTATAATAGTAATAGCCACAGTTCCCCCATACAAGTTATAGCCATAATGCTTCATAATAGTGAAAGCTACAGTGTCTCCTTAATAGTAATAGCCACAGTGTCTCCATAATAGTAACAGCCACAGCGTCTCGTAATAGTCACAGTGCTCTTCATTGGTAATAGCTACAATACCATATAACAGTTAAAACCACAGTGCCCCCATAATAATAGCCAAAGTGCCTCAATAGTAATAACCACAGTGTCCCCATAAGAGTAATAGCCACAGTTTCCCACAATAGTGTAAGCCACCAGGCCTCATTACAGCAATAGCTACAGTACCTCATGATAGTGAGAGCCACAATGCCTTATAATAGTGATAACCACAGTGCCCCCATAATAGTAATAGCTACAGTACCCCATAATAGTAATAGCCCCACTGCCCCCATAATAGTGATAGCTACAGTACCTCATAATAGTGATAGCTACAGTGCCCCCATATAAGTGATAACCACTGTGCCCCCATAATACTGATAGCTACAGTACCTCATAATAGTGTGGTGGCCCAGTAGAGGAGTTGCTCCCCTGTACCCTAGCTGCCCTGTCCAGCAGACTCCATTATGTGACCCCTGGGCCCCCCTTCACGTGTCTCCTATGTACATTCCCTTAAGTGCCTATGTTATCCAGTGTATTGTACATAAAATGTGTTATACCTTTAAGTAATGTTGCTATGTGTTGTAACTAAGGAAGGTACCAGTGACCATGTGACCTACAGGGTGACCTATGGGACCCCTCAGCGTCTCCCCCATATAAGTCCTGGGGGGGAGCTAGCTCACCCTCTTGTTCCTGCTTAGCTGAGTTGCAGTAAGGTCAAGTCCTAGGTGAGTGTCTGGAGTCCAGAAGAGGCCTAAAGTCTACCATGCAGCCACGGATCCACAAGTCCACTACCCCCCCCCAGATCCAAGTCAAAGCCTGGTAAGCTACAAACGGGGTAAAGTCTGTCATAGTCAGTCTCAGTCAAGTCAGTCCAAGACAAGTCTGTCTCAGGTCAGCGTGGCCATGCATCAAATTGTCCAAATCCACTCTAAGTCCCAGCAAGCCCTGTGGTATCTGAAGTCACTGGTCACCTCCTTGGGCTTTGCCAAGCTGTAAAGACTGTTACACCGGTCTGACTCAGTAAAGCTGCCGTTTTACTGAGAGTCAAGGTCATTATTTGCCCTCATGCCTAGCCCAGGATCCAGCGCTATACCTTCGGGTGGTGTAGAGGATAAACCATGCCCTGGCGTCACGAACACAAGGGGTTAATGCCATCTTCCCCTAGGGTAATTCCATCTGCCCTCATCACACCCTATACCACAATAGTAATAGCTACAGTGTCCCCATAATAGTGATGGGTTTAGTGCCTCTCCGAAGCGTCCAGTTACAATGGAGAGCTATATTTGGCCTCTAAACACTAATTCCCTTCTGTACCCGTTTGCTCACCCAGGCCGCCACATGGCTCAATATGAAACCAAAGTATCCACCGGTGGGCGCAGCGTCTGACACATTAATGGACCCCTGTGACCTCTCTGAGGGTCTGTCCTGTGTGTACAAATACAACATCAACACAAAGTATAAGTGTATCCAACACTGGTCACTACTATATCTAAAAATTACAACCATTTTGGACAGTGGTCTTCAAACTGCAGACCTCCAGCTGTTGCAAAACTACATCTCCCAGCATGCCCGGACAGCCGTTGGCTGTCCGGGCATGCTGGGAGTTGTAGTTTTGCAACAGCTGGAGGTTCAAACTTTGGAGACCACTGCTTTAGGATATACAGTATAAGAATAGTTTTATTTGGGCTGCGTGCTAGACTTGTATGATGTTGATGTCTTCCTGGATGATCTCATTATTGTTTATTATTTTATTTTATACATTTTATTTACTTCTTTATGTCTAAGTGAAGTTCCTTCCTCTGTTGGGCGTTGTAAATAAAAACAGCGAAGGAACATGGATGGCGCATTGTATAGCAGTCATGGCAGACGTGTTGTGTTTTTCAACTTGTATTATTATTATTTTGTTGGTGTTTCACCATTCCAGATGAGCATTAAAGGGGTACTCCGGCACTAAGACATCTTATCCCCTATCCAAGTGATAAGGGGATTGGATGCCTGATCGTGAGAATCCCGCCGCTTGGGACCCCTGTGATCTTGCACGCAGCACCCCATTAGAATCAGTCCCCAGAGCGTGCTCACTCCGGGTCTGATTACTGGCGATCACGGGGACGGAGCGTTGTGATGTCATGGCTCCGCCCCCCATGTGACATCATACTCCGCCCCCGTGTGACATCACGCTCTGCCCCGTGGGACGTCACGCTCCGCCCCCTCAATGCAAGCCTATGGGAGGGGGCATGACAGCTGTCACACCCCCTCCATAGGCTTGCATTGAGGGGGCGGAGCGTGACGTCACACGGGAGCGGGGCTGTGACATCACAATGCTCCGGCCCCCGTGATCGCCAGTAATCAGACCCGGAGCGAACGTGCTCCGGGGACTGATTCTAACGGGGTGCTGCGTGCAAGATCACGGGGGTCCACAGCGGTGGGACTCCCGAGATCAGGCATCTTATCCCCTATCCTTTGGATAGGGGATAAGGTGTCTAAGCGCCGGAGTACCCCTTTAAAATGTGTCTTATTTATTGTGCTGTTGATTCATTTATCTTCAGTTATAAGGGTCAATGTTGTTGTTTTTTTGTTTGTTTTTATTATAAATTTTTTGCTTTTTTCTCTATTTATTTATTTAACTATTTATTTATTTAACTATTTATTTATTTAATTAAATATTTATTTATATATTCATTCTTTCATTCATTTGGGAAGTTACTGCTACATAGTTAAATAAACTGTCCTTCCTCTGTCATAATATGTAACCCACAACACGGTTTGCCGTTTAAGAGAGTAAGAAACACACTGTAACAAACCTCCTCTTCATGTAATTAACTTACTACTGGGGACACACACTGTAACAAACCTCCTCTTCATGTAATTAACTTACTACTGGGGACACACACTGTAACAAATCTCCTCTTCATGTAATTAACTTACTACTGGGGACACACACTGTAACAAATCTCCTCTTCATGTAATTAACTTACTACTGGGGACACACACTGTAACAAACCTCCTCTTCATGTAATTAACTTACTACTGGGGTGACACACTGTAACAAATCTCCTCTTCATGTAATTAACTTACTACTGGGGGAACACACTGTAACAAATCTCCTCTTCATGTAATTAACTTACTACTGGGGACACACACTGTAACAAACCTCCTCTTCATGTAATTAACTTACTACTGGGGACACACACTGTAACAAACCTCCTCTTCATGTAATTAACTTACTACTGGGGACACACACTGTAACAAATCTCCTCTTCATGTAATTAACTTACTACTGGGGACACACACTGTAACAAATCTCCTCTTCATGTAATTAACTTACTACTGGGGTGACACACTGTAACAAATCTCCTCTTCATGTAATTAACTTACTACTGGGGACACACACTGTAACAAATCTCCTCTTCATGTAATTAACTTACTACTGGGGTGACACACTGTAACAAACCTCCTCTTCATGTAATTAACTTACTACTGGGGACACACACTGTAACAAATCTCCTCTTCATGTAATTAACTTACTACTGGGGTGACACACTGTACCAAACTTCCTCTTCATGTAATTAACTTACTACTGGTGACACACACTGTAACAAATCTCCTCTTCATGTAATTAACTTACTACTGGGGTGACACACTG
The DNA here is from genome assembly GCF_029499605.1 of Hyla sarda. Taxonomy (NCBI): domain Eukaryota; kingdom Metazoa; phylum Chordata; class Amphibia; order Anura; family Hylidae; genus Hyla; species Hyla sarda. The sequence continues at coordinate 194,221,769 of NC_079196.1, read as the reverse complement.
TAACAAACCTCCTCTTCATGTAATTAACTTACTACTGGGGTGACACACTGTAACAAACCTCCTCTTCATGTAATTAACTTACTACTGGGGTGACACACTGTAACAAATCTCCTCTTCATGTAATTAATTACCTTACTACTGGGGTGACACACTGTAACAAATCTCCTCTTCATGTAATTAACTTACTGCTGGGTTACACACTGTAACAAACCTTCTCCTCCTCATATAATTAATTACCTTACTAATGGGGGTGACACATTGTAACAAACCTCCTCCTCATATAATTAATTAACTTACTAATGGGGTGACACACTGTAACAAACCTCCTCCTCATGTAATTACCTTTCTACTGGGGTGACACAGTGGTGCTGGCTAGGCGGGTGCTTTGGGTGTGCGTGCATTTCGGATGTAGGCCAGTGTTTCCCAACCAGTGCCACAAAACTACAAATCCCAGCATTCCTGGATAGCCAAAAAACATACTTACCTACCCCTGGTCCCCTGCAGCTCCTGCTGTAGCACCAGTCCCTCAATGCTGGTCTTTTCTTCCTACTCCCGAGATAAGAAGTTGTAGCAGGACCTGCCCACTCCCAATCACTGGCTAAGATGGGACACAGCTGTGGCCTGTGATTGGCTCAGTGGGCAGGTCCTGCTCAGACCTCTCCTTTTAAAGGCTGGAAGAAGAGACCCGCATCGAGGGACTGGACATAAAGCAGGAGTTGCGGGGTGCCGGGGGTAGGTAAGTATCTTTTTTCCTTGTTTTCACCAGCCCTGGCAACATAATGGTTATTTTAGAACTCCGGAATACCTATTTAAATAGTGTCAAATAGTGAAATCACCAATACATGGAAGAGTTAGTATAGATCCTATTTGATTTCTCCTTATCACATGCTGAAATTAAATAAACCCTAATCTATGCATCAAAGAATGGCCAAATAGTTATTTCTAACCCCTTATCTGGGAATCAACACTGTTTTCTGGGCAATTTTTTTTTTTAAATAAAATATCCTCAGGATAGGTCATTAAAGGGGTATTCCAGGAAAAACCTTTTATATATATTTATATATATATATATATATATATATATATATCAACTGGCCCCGGAAAGTTAAACAGATTTGTAAATTACTTCTATTAAAAAATCTTAATCCTTCCAATAGTTATTAGCTTCTGAAGTTTTCTGTCTAACTGTTCAATGATGATGTCACGTCCCGGGAGCTGTGCATGATGGGAGAATATCCCCATAGGAACTGCACAGCTCCCGGGACGTGAGTCATCAGAGAGCAGTTGGCCAGAAAACAACAACTCAACTTCAGAGGCTAATAACTATTGGAAGGATTAAGATTTTTTAATAGAAGTAATTTACAAATCTGTTTAACTTTCCGGAGCCAGTTGATATATAAAAAAAAGTTTGGGCCTGGAATACCCCTTTAATATAGGATTAGATCTTGTTTTCTTCAAAGGGAGCTGAGCTGCAGTAATCCAGAATGGCCACTACACAATTTATGCTGCTGTCTACATGCAGCTCTGCTTCTCTGTGTATACTGGCGCAGTGGTCATGGCAAACAGCTGATTGGTGGGGGTGTGGGGTGTTGGCACCCCACCAATCTGATACCTGGTACAGTCCTTCAAAGATCTGCTCCACCGTCGCCTTCTCAGGTGCTGGCCAGGTGCGGAATTCCTCTAGTGCCGGTCCCTGGATTTTCCCTCCTAACCAACAGTTGCACCTGTTGGTTAGGAGGGAAAGAGTAAAAGACAAACAAACTCTGGATCCTCTCTTTGAAATCCCTCTAGGTGAAGGGGTCTCCATTGTAAGTAGGAAGGACAGGGTTCCCCATGTATACCGGTGCAGACGTGGAAACACCAGAACTGTTGATGCTTGCTGGAGGCAGGGGGGAAGGACCCGGGCTACTGGAGCAGGTGATGAAATTTCCGCTGGAGATAAAGGGGCGCTGGCGCCCGGTTGATCTGTGGTGCTGCGTTCAGACATTCCGTTGATTTTTGAGTGCGCTGTCGCTTTAAGAAGAATAAGGTGCGTTCCCCTTTAAAAGAACCGAGGAAGTGTTGCAGCGGCTCCGGTTTGAATGATGGGGGGGTACTACAGTGGACACTCCCCCTCGATTTTTCAGGTACCCTGTCATGAACAGTCTTACGACCAGACTTCCAGGCAGTAACGTGACAGTAATGACAGATTCGGACACCGGAGACTTGATACTGATGATCGGTGGTGGTTGCAGAGCCTGTGATGCAGCGTGGCTTTGCGGGTGACTTCCAAAAACGGGCGCAGCAGCCGGAACCTCCTAGATGGCTGTGCCCAGGGAACTTCCTATCTAGGTCCGGTCAGCAAAATCTTCCCCTGAGGAACACAGGGCAGCTCTTTGGTTCCTCCTCGCTTGATTGAAGAAGCGTCACCACTGGGGACTGACGGGGGTGGAGCTGCGACTGCTCGCGTGCACGGGAAACACTGGACCAGATTAACTCTTTCAGGCTCTATACAGTTCACAATGGCAGTCTTTTCTTCAACTCCCCCTCTATTTCACAAGCGCCTCGCAATACACAGATTTCACTCGCAAAGTCCCTTACACTTTCTGGTGCAATTTTTGTCACACTGCAATACTGGACACAGTTCAGACTGGGGTGGTACTTTTTGCATAAGGCGCACACCTGTATCCTGCCTGTTCGTAGGTGGGTGGGGGTATGCAAACAGTCATCTTTAACATAAACCTTAAAGGACATCTGCAGCATTACAAACACTTATCCCCTATCCCCAAGATAGGGGATAAGTGTTTGAGCGCGGGGGCTCCGAACGCTGGGGCCCCCGGCGATCTCCTGTACGGGGCCGCGGCTCTCCCGTGCAGGGGGCGTGCCAGCCACTGCATGACGTTGCGGCCGGCACGCCTCCTCCATACATCTCTATGGGAGAGGCGGGGAGGTAGCATTCGTGCCTCCCGCATCCCCCATAGAACTGTATGGGGACGGGGAGGAGACGGGGCATCACCGTCGACCTCTAGGTCGACGCTACGCGCCTTAGCGCTCACCATGAGCACTTATGGCGGCACCCCGTTAGGGGGATCAGGGGGGGGGGTCCCAGCGGTTGGACCTCCCGCGATCAAACACTTATCCCCTATCCTGTGGATAGGGGATAAGTGTAATGCCGCTGCAGTTGTCCTTTAAGGCCCAAAAAAACTACTTCATAGGGACTAACATGGGACGTGAAGCTTAGACCCCAATCATTAGTATTCAAACCCTTTAAGGAGTCCACAAGTGACTCTTCAGTGCCGTTTCATATCAAAATGATGTTGTCAATAAATCTATAAAACACGACTCGTGGATCCCGAATACGTGTTTCAAATGCTCCTACGTACAAGTCTGCGTAGTAAGGGGCAAACTTAGTCCCCATTACTGTACTGCAAACCTGTTTGTAGAATTCACCATTATAGGTGAAATAATTATGTGTCAAGGTATACCTAATGGTCTCCAGGATAAAGTTCTTGTGCTGATTAGGCATTAACGGATTTAACAGTGTGGTGAGCCACGGGGTGTGAAGGTGAGATGTATGGGGCAGGTGTTATTAACCTCTAAATGTTCGTGATGCCAGGGCGTGGTTTCCCCGATAACCACTCGAACGGTAGCACCGCTATCCCTGGATTAGGCAGGGTAATAATAGTCCAAGACCAGGTTAGGGTTAACGGTAGCTTTACTGAGGTAGACAGATGGAAATAGTCTTTACAGCTAGGCCAGGATCCCAGAGAGGTGGCTAGTAACACAGAAGGACCTCACAGCTTGCTGGGACTTGTAGTGACTTTGACAGACATTAGGACAGCCATGCTGACTATAATAGACTTGACTATGGACTTGACTGTAGGTAGTGACAGCAGACATAGATGACTTGACTTACTGACATGTGGCTGTAGGTTAGGCTTGAGGCCTCCAGATGTGCTGGACACTGGCTCTGAAACGTCTGGTCTTTACTCTGCCTCAGGATCTAAGAGAGAGATTGTAATGGCTGCCCCTCTTATAAAGGGGGGCTGAGCCAGAAGCCCATAGGTCAAGCAGCAGGTCACCTGGTTAGCTGGTGCTCTCTGGGTAAAAAAAACACATCGGGTGAACACATTATCATGTGACTAACTCAAAGGCCCTTAACCCCTTCCCGCAGAATGGCATATATAAACGCCGGGTTGTGCAGTGCGTTCGCGCATCCCGACGTTTATAAATGACATTCAGTTAACCCGGCGATGCGCAGCATCGCACGGGTTAACCAGCAGAAGTCCCGCTGTTTCCAGCAGAGGACAACTTCTGCTTCACCCCCCAGGACCATCCATTGACGGTCCTGGTCAGCGATCACTGTGATTGGTCCCTGTGGACCAATCACAGTGACCTGGGGTGAAAGTTCAGATCCCCTGCACTGCCCGCCCCTGGAAGTCGGGCAGAACGGGGGACGATGGCGGGGACCTGCGGCATAGGGGGGGAACGGCGGCCTTACCTGGAGCAGCGGCGGGACTGAGGAGCAGCGCGGGACCGGCCACGTGGACGAGCAGCTACGGGACCGGCAGGTAAGTATATGGTCCTCAGAGGCAGCAGTGAAGATCTTCATTGCTGTTTCTAGGAGTCTGAAAACTACAACTCCCAACATGCCTAGACAGCCTTTGGCTGTCTGGGCATGCTGGGAGTTGTAGTTTTGCAACATCTGGAGGGCCCCAGCTTGGAGACCATTGTATAATGGTCTCCAATCTGTGCTCTTCCAGCTGTTGCAAAACTACAACTCTCAGCATGCATTTTAGTTCAGCAACATCTGGCCCTTCAGATGTTGCTGAACTACAACTCCCAGCATGCCCTTCAGCTGTCTGGGCATGCTGGGAGTTGTAGTTTTGCAACAACTGGAGACACACTGGTTGGGAAACATTGTCTGTTTCTAACTCAGTGTTTCCTAACCTGTGTGCCTCCAGCTGTTGCAAAACTATAACTCCCAGCATGCACTAACAGACCATGCATGCTGGAAGTTGTGGTTTTGCAACAGCTGGTGCACCCCCCCCCCCCCTGTGAATGTACAGGGTGCATTCACATGGGCGAGGGTTTTACAGTGAGTTTCTCGTTGCAAGTTTGAGATGCAGCAAATTTTGCGCTGGGAAACTAGCTGTAATCCCCCGCCCGTGTGACTGTACCCTAAAAACACTACACTACACTACCACAAAATAAAATAAAAAGTTAAAAACACTACATATACACATACCCCTAAACAGGCCCCCTCCCCCAATAAGAACGTCCGGTACACCACTGTTTCCAAAGCAGAGCCTCCAGCTGTTGAAAAACAGCAACTCCCAGTTTTGCCGGACAGCCATTGACTGTCCAAGCATGCTGGGAGTTTTGCAACAGCTGGAGGCACCCTGTTTGGGAATCACTGGCGTAGAATACCCCTATGTCCACCCCTATGCAAATCCCTAATTTAGGCCTTAAATGCACATGGCGCTCTCTCACTTTGGAGCCCTGTCGTATTTCAGGGCAACAGTTTAGGGTCATATATGGGGTATCGCCGTTTTCGAGAGAAATTGCGTTACAAGGTTTGGGGGGCTTTTTCTCCTTTAACCCTTCGTGAGAAGGAAATGTTGGGGTCTACACCAGAATGTTAGTGTAAAAATGTTTTCTTTTTTACACTAACATGCTGATGTTGCCTATACTTTACATTTTCACAAGAGGTAAAAGGGAAAAAAGCCCCCCAAAATTTGTAACGCAATTTCTCCCGACTACGGAGATACCCCATATGTGGGTGCAAAGTGCTCTGGGGGTGCACAACAAGGCCCAGAAGGGAGAGTGCACCATGTACATTTGAGGTGATTTGCACAGGGGTGGCTGATTGTTACAGCAGTTTTGACAAACGCAAAAAAACCAAAAACCCCACATTTCTGAAACTACACCCCTCACGGAATGTAATGAGGGGTGCAGTGAGAATTTACCCCCCACAGGTGTCTGACGGATCTTTGGAACAGTGGTCCGTGAAAATGAAAACTTGTACAGCCCACTGTTCCAAAGATCTGACAGACACCAGTGGGGGGCAAATGCTCACTCTACCCCTTGTTACCTTCCTCAAGGGGTCTAGTTTCCAAAATGGTATGCCATGTGTTTTTTTTTTGCTGTTCTGGCACCTTGGGGGCTTCCTAAATGCGACATGCCCCCCGAGCAAAATTTGCTCTCAAAAAGCCAAATATGACTCCTTCTCTTCTGAGCATTGTAGTTCGCCCGTAGTGCACTTCAGGTCAACTAATGGGGTACCTCCATACTCAGAAGAGAAGGGGTTACAAATATTGGGGGGTATTTCCTTCTATTAACCCTTGGAAAAATGTGAAATTTGGGGGGGAAACACACATTTTAGTGAAAAAAAAGAAAACATTTTTTTACATATGCAAAAGTCGTGAAACACCTGTGGGGTATTAAGGCTCACTTTATTCCTTGTTACGTTCCTCAAGGGGTCTAGTTTTTGCTGTTCTGGCACCATAGGGGCTTCTTAAATGCAACATGCCCCCCAAAAACCATTTCAGAAAAACGTACTCTCCAAAATCCCCTTGTCGCTCCTTCGCTTCTGAGCCCTCTACTGCGCCCGCCGAACACTTTACATAGACATATGAGGTATTTGCTTACTCAAGCGAAATTGGGCTACAAATATAAGTATACATTTTCTCCTTTTACCACTTGTAAAAATTCAAAAATTGGGTCTACAAGAACATGCGAGTGTAAAAAATGAAGATTGTGAATTTTCTCCTTCACTTTGCTGCTATTCCTGTGAAACACCTAAAGGGTTAAAACGCTGACTGAATGTCATTTTGAATACTTTGTCATTTTTCCAACCGTATACGGATTAAAATTTGTACACACATTTTGATACAGTTTAGTCAGGTTTTGAGGAATCCGTTTTTTTAATCAAAAACCTGATATGGGAACTGTATAGCAAAAACGTGATGTGAATGCAGCTTTTAGGTTCATTTACGGGAATCATCTCATATTTCAGGTTCAAAATCCACTTGATCCAAATAGAGATGAGCGAACTTACAGTAAATTCGCTTTGTCACGAACTTCTCGGCTCGGCAGTTGATGACTTTTCCTGCATAAATGAGTTCAGCTTTCAGGTGCTCCCGTAGGCTGGAAAAGGTGGATACAGTCCTAGGAAAGAGTCTCCAGCCCACGGGAGCACCTGAAAGCTGAACTAATTTATGCAGGAAAAGACATCAACTGCCGAGCCGAGAAGTTTGTGACGAATCGAATTTACTGTAAGTTCGCTCATCTCTAGATCCAAACTTCAGTTCCCTGTAAGTCTGCATTCACAGCACGTTTTTGCAATACAGTTCCCGTATCAGGTTTTTGATGAAAAACGGATTCCTCAAAACCTGACTAAACTGTATCAAAACATGTGTACAAATATTAACCCGTATACGGTTTGAAAAATAATGTCCGGTTGCATCCGTTTTTTAAGAAAAAAAAAGTATACGTTTGTATCTCTTCACTCCATTATGAATAAAGTTTCACTTGTTTGATTGAAATTCCAAGAAAAAAAAACTGTGAAAAGTCAAAAACCGTATGATGCAAACCGGATGGGACCGTACGCACACACGGTTCTCGTTGACTAGGATGTAAAAAAAAAAAGTATTACGGTTTAATATGGTTTTTCACCCGGACCAAAAACCATGGTAGGCTACGGTTTTGGGTACGGGAAAAAAAAAAAAAAAAAAACGTACGGGATGCAAACGGATGCATCGTTTGGCATATGGAGATTCAATGCATACGGTTTTCAATACGGGTCCGTACGGTTTTTACATTGAAAACGTATACGGGAACTTTATTACAAAAACGTGGTGTGAATGCAGCCTGACTCTCTACAATTCAGCAGAATGTGTTCTCAGGAGACGTGGCTTATTTTGCATATACTCAGACTTGGAGCCCCTAGAGCAGTGTTTTCCAACCAGGGTGCCTCCATCTGTTGCAAAACTACAACTCCCAGCATGCCCGGACAGCCAAAGGCTGTCCGGGCACGCTGGGAGTTGTAGTTTTGCAACAGCTGGAGGCACCCTGGTTGGGAAACAAAGCCCTAGATGGTTTCAAAGCAGAAGACTCAGCAGGCAAAGGCTGTCCGGGCATTCTGGGAGTTGTAGTTTTGCAACAGCTGGAGGCACTCTGGTTGGGAAACAAAGCCCTAGATGGTTTCAAAGCAGAAGACTCAGCAGGCAGCTTTCCAAGCCGGAGGAGCAAATAGTTTCAATCTGCATTCTGTCCCTGCCTACAATGTGTGTCAGAGCTGGGAAACCATGCACTTTCAAAGAACAGGAGGAAAACAGAAGTGAATATAGTAGGCTGGGCTATCCTGCCTTCGAGCTGAAGAGGAAATACGTACAATGTGACGATAAGAACAGCAGAGGGGTTATTTCTGAGCCATGTTCAGATACGAGAAAGGAAAAATAAGCTCACCTCAATCTCTTCAGGCAGGTAACGCATGGAGAACATAAGGTAAGTTACCCAAAACTCATAACCATGTGTCTATAGGAGGGGGAGTTGTACCGAGGAACGTTGAGGACTGACAATGGATTCTCGATGGAGGCATTTGATCTAGAGCAGTGTTTTCCAACCAGGGTGTCTCCAGCTGTTGCAAAACTACAAATCCCAGTATGCCCGGACAGCCAATAGTTTTGGAACAGCTGGAGGCGCCCCGGTTGGGAAACACTGATCTGGAGACATCAAATTTAGGAGAGTAAAGTAAAATCAAACGTGTCAACTGTATATTTGTCCTCATAAGGCTAAGTTTCCACTTGGTTTTTATTCTGGCAGTTTTTGAGCCAAAGCCAGAAATGTATTCAAAAGGAATAGGACATATAAAGGAAGGACTTACACTTCTCCTCCATTATGGATCCACTTCTGACTTTGTCTCAAAAACTTCAGTGGCAGTATTCCAAAAACTGCCAGAAAAAAAACCAAGTGGAAACTTAGCCTAAGTGATACGACTCTTGGTCTTCTTGACCCTGTTTAAAATCATACAAACATGTCTCCACCTACGGGAGACGGACTACGTAGCTTCTGTGAAGGGTTAATGAAGAATACCTGTGTTGACTCATCGGGTAAGCAACACTCATCGGGGTGAGAGGGTTCAGTTTTTTTGTTACCGTCCTTTCTAAAAGTATAAACATTAGAAACATGCTTGGCGTCTTAAGATAGCATTGGAAGATCAGGACTGTGAATTGTAGTAAAATTGACAAAAGAAACAGGGGTGAGCCATAATAATACAATCTGCACTGTATCGACAGTGATGAGCGGCAGGAGCCATATTCGAATTCGCAATATTTCGTGAATATATGGATGAATATTCGTCCTATGTTCGCGAGATTCGCATATTTGCCATGTTCGTTCTCTTTTTTTTTTTACATACGAAAATTTGTAATGAAAGTCGCCTAGTGCGCATGTGCGATTATATCTTTTACCTAAAAGAAGGGAGGAATCAGTGTCCGCTCCTGAAAGTGCCAGGAGTTATTGTCAAATATTTGCATATTGTCGAATATTTGCATATTCGCCCCCCCCCCCCCCCCAAAAAAAGGAATATTCTAATATATCACTATATTCTAAATATTCGCTGATATTTGCAAAAAAAATTAGCATTTCAAATATTCGCGCTCAACACTATGTATCAATGTTCACTTATGTTAAATTTACATTTTACCATATTGTGCAGTGAACCCCCGACCTACGATGGCCCCGACATATGATTGTTTCAACATACGATGGCCTCAGAGGCCATCCCATGTTGAAGGCAGCATCAACATACGATGCTTTTATATGTCGCCATCGCATAAATGGCTGTCCGGCAGCGCACACTGCTTCAGCTGCCACCGGATGTCAGTTTACGGTGCCCTGTGTGCTCCGGTGAGTGTCACTCACCTGTCCCCGCCGCTCCGGACCGTCCACTTCATGCTCCGCTGCATGGCCGTCCCTCTCCTTAGTCTTCATCACATCGCCGCGCACGCCGTCCAGTCATCCAATAGGAGTGGCATGCGCAGCGACGTGATGACGGTGATGGAGAGCGACGATCCAGGGCTGTGCTGACACCCCAGGGACATGATGACGGCGATGGAGAGCGACGATCTAGGGCAGCGGTGATGGTCCGGAGCGGCGGGGACACGTGAGGATAACTTTCTATATTACTATTGCACGGATCCCTCAACATACGATGGATTCAAGTAACGATGGTTCAGTTGGAACGAATTACCATTGTATGTTGAGGGATCACTACATATCGTTTTATTGTATTTTTATATGTCCAAATGTATTAGATCTGCACAACATGCTGGGTTATTACAATATTTTATCAGTGATGGTACATAAAGATAAACCCACATTATTGTAGAAAGAAACACTTGCCTCGATCTCATTGTGTTCTCTACTACTGGGGCCCATGACATGAAAGTGACTTACGTGTGGATTTTCACGTAGAAAATCATTCCCAGTGTTGCAGGTATCATTTTACTTCTGCTGAGGTGTTTTCTCATAGAGAAACAATGCTACAGTTGTAACAATTAAAGAGGAAATCATTATAAAGACAACCCTTGTCCATATGTCCTATTAGAACACCCTGTAAACATACTTGTTCAAATACTATGCTACATGCCTGGGGCTGACCAAAGTTCATCTCGGAAAAATCTTTGCCAGTGGGTTCTGTTCTGGGGTAGGAAACCATAGAAAAGAACATCTGTGGTGACCACAATCTCGTAAGAGACAGTCCCTTGGGGTACTCCACTGGAAAACATTATTTTTTATTTTATTTTTTACATCAACTGGTGCCAGAAAGTTAAACAGATTTGTAAATTACTTCTATTAAACAATCTTAATCCTTCCAGTACTTCTCAGCTGCTGTATGATCCACAGGAAGTTCTTTTCTTTTTGAATTTCCTTTTTGCCTGACCACAGTGCTCTCTGCTGACACCTCTGTCCATTTTAGGAACTGTCCATCGGAAACCTCTCCTGCTCGGGACAGTTCCTAAAATGGACAGAGGTGTCAGCAGAGAGCACTGTGGTCAGGCAGAAATTCAAAAAGAAAAGAACTTCCCGTGGAGCATAACAGCAGCTGATAAGTACTGGAAGGATTAAGATTTTTTAATAGAAGTCATTTACAAATCTGTTTAACTTTTTGGCACCAGTTGATTTTAAAAAAAAAGTTTTCCAGTGGAGTACCCCTTTAAAGGGGTACTCCCGTGGAAAACTTTTTTTTTTAATCAACTGGTGCCAGAAAGTTAAACAGATTTGTAAATGACTTCTATTAAAAAAATCTTACTCCTTCCAGTACTTTTTAGCTGCTGAATACTACAGAGGAAATGGTTCTCTTTTTGGAACACAGAGCTCTCTGCTAACAACATGACCACAGTGCTCTCTGCTGCCATCATGAGCACAGTGCTCTCTGCTGACATCTAGGTCCATTTTTAAGACCTGTCCAGAGTAGGAGAAAATCCCCATAGCAAACATATGCTGCTCTGGACAGCTCCTAAAATGGACAGAGATGTCAGCAGAGAGCACTGTGCTCGTGATGTCAGCAGAGAGCTCTGTGTTCCAAAAAGAAAACCATTTCCTCTGTAGTATTCAGACCCTAAAAAGTACTGGAAAGATTAAGGTTTTTTTAATAGAAGTAATTTACAAATCTGTTTAACTTTCTGGCACCAATTGATTTGAAAAAAATAAATAAAAGTTTTCCACGGGAGTACCCCTTTAAGCAGTAGGACCAAGAAAAATGTAAACACATTTCTATTTCTAAAGAGCAAAGTGAGATGCTCAGCTCTGCTATATCTGCCTATTGCTGTGGTTGGTTGAAGTGAACCACACATGTACCTTCAGAAACAAAACGTGTTGCTTCCTCTGCTGGTTTATAGCACCGTGATGAAAATCTCCTGATAAGAATCTGTAGATTTCCTTTAATAATTAACGTAAAAAATAAAATTAGAAGACTTCTATCACTATCATGGGAATCAGACTGCTGCAGCTCTAATGTGTCTTAAAGGGGTTCTCCCTTGTTTATACTGTTTTTTGTTATTATGTTTGTGTGTTATGTGTGTATAAGTATGTGTTTTTTTATGTGTGTTGTGATTATGTATATATGTATTTTCTTACCTTTTGTGACGATCCGGAAGCTGGCCCCTTTTTCTTCCAGCGGCTTGCTGTGTAACCTCAGCCTCCGCCATGTTGTGTTCGGTAAGTAGGATGTCGGGGGGTGTGTTCTTGCTTCTGTCCTTCTTATCTTCTGACGTCCGAGGCAAATCTTTTCTTCCTGGTTCTTCCGTGGCTCAGCGACCAATCTGCGGCCTCTTCCGGCGCATGCGCAGGTAGTTTATTTGTTTTTTTACCAATAAAGTTTTTTTTGTCTAATTGACAAACTGTCTGCACATGCGCGAGTACACAAGTGCTACGCTAACAGCGTAGCATACGTTAGGTCTACGCTAATAGCGTAGCTTCGCGCAAGCGCAGACAGTTTGTCAATTAGACAAAAAAAACTTTATTGGTAAAAAAAAACAAAAAAACCTGCGCATGCGCCAGAAGAGGCCGCAGATGCGTCGCTGAGCCACGGAAGAAACAGGAAGAAAAGATTCGCCTCGGACGTCAGAAACACCCCCCCGACATCCCACTTACCGAACACAACATGGCGGAGGCCGAGGTTACACAGCAAGCCGCTGGAAGAAAAAGGGGCCAGCTTCCGGATCTTCACAAAAGGTAAGAACATTCATATATACATAATCACAACACACATAAAAAAACACATACTTATACACACATAACACACAAACATAATAACAAAAAACAGTATAAACAAGGGAGAACCCCTTTAAGGAAGTTGTAGCAATGTTAGTTTCTTCATAGTTTAGCTGTTTTTTTTAATCTTACTTTTATCTACAGCATCAATCTGTGACAATACTGACCACAGGGACCTTGACAAACAACATGCAATGTTCTGCACTGTAGCTCAGTATACCTTAATGCAGTGTTTCCCAACCAGTGTGCCTCCAGCTGTTGCAAAACTACAACTCCCAGCATGCCAGGACAGCCAACGGCTGTCCTGGCATGCTGGAAGTTGTAGTTTCGCAACAGCTGGAGGCACATTGGTTTGGAAGCACTGCCTTAATTTGCAGTATGGGGTATATATACAGTTGCAAGAAAAAGTATGTGAACCCTTAGGATTTCTGCACAAATTGGTCATAACATGTGCTCTGATCTTCATCTAAGTCACAACAATAGACAATCACATTCTGCTTAAACTAATAACACGTAAAGAATTAAATGTTACCATGTTTTTATTGAACACACCATGTAAACATTCACAGTGCAGGTGGAAAAAGTATGTGAACCCTTTGGAATTATAGGGATTTCTGCACAAATTGGTCATAAAATGTGATCTGATCTTCATCTAAGTCACAACAATAGACAATCACAGTCGGCTTAAACTAATAACACACAAAGAATTAAATGTTACCATGTTTTTATTGGACACGCCATGTAAACATTCACAGTGCAGGTGGAAAAAGTGTGTTAAACCTTGGATTTAATAACTGGTTGAACCTCCTTTGGCAGCAATAACTTCAGCCAAATGTTTCCTTTAGTTGAAGATCAGACGTACACAACAGTCAGGAGTAATTATTGACCATTCCTCTTTACAGAACAGTTTCAGTTCAGCAATATTCTTGGGATGTCTGGTGTGAATCGCTTTCTTGAGGTCACGCCACAGCATCTCAATCGGGTTGAGGTCAGGACTCTGACAGAGCCAATCCAGAAGGCGAATTTTCTTCTGTTTAAGCCATTCTGTTGTGGATTTACTTCTATGCTTTGAGTCATTGTCCTGTTGCAACATTCATCTTCTGTTGAGCTTCAGCTGGTGGACAGATGGCCTTAAGTTCTCCTGCAAAATTTCTTGATAAACTTAGGAATTCATTTTTCCTTTGATGATAGCAATCCGTCCAGGCCCTAAGGCAGCAAAGCAGCCCCAAACCATGATGCCCCCACAACCATACTTTACAGTTTGGATGAGGTTTTGATGTTAGTGTGCTGTGCCTCTTTTTCTCCACACATAGTGTTGTGTGTTTCTTCCAAACAACTCAACTTCGGTTTCATCTGTCCACAGAATATTTTGCTAGTACTGCTGTGGAACATCCAGGTGCTCTTGTGCAAACTGTAAACATGCAGTGATGTATTTTTTGGACAGCAGTGGCTTCCTCTGTGGTATCCTCCCATGAAATCCATTCTTGTTTAGTGTTTTACGTATTGTAGATTCGCTAACAGGGATGTTAGCATATGCCAGAGACTTTTGTAACTCTTTAGCAGACACTCTAGGATTCTTCTCCACCTCATTGAGCAGTTTGCATTGTACTCTTGCAGTCATCTTTACAGGACGACCACTCCTATTGAGAGTAGCAGCAGTGCTGAACTTTCTCCATTTATAGATAATTTGTCTTAACGTGGACTAATGAACAGCAATGCTTTTGGAGATACTTTTATAACCCTTTCCAGCTTTATGCAAGTCAACAATTCTTAATTGTAGGTCTTCTGAGAGCTCTTTTGTGCGAGGCATCGCTCACATCAGGCAATGCTTCTTGTGAAAAGTAAACCCAGAACTGGTGGGTGTTTTTTTTTAATAGGACAAGGCAGCTGTAACCAACACCTCCAATCTCATCTCATTGATTGGACTCCAGTTGGATGACACCTCATTCCAATTAGCTCTTGGAGATGTCATTAGTCTAGGGGTTCACATACTTTTTTCCACCTGCACTGTGAATGTTTACATGGTGTGTTCAATAAAAACATGGTAACATTTAATTCTTTGTGTTTTATCAGTTTAAGCAGACTGTGATTGTCTATTGTTGTGACTTAGATGAAGATCAGATCACATTTTATGACCAATTTGTGCAGAAATCCCTATAATTCCAAAGGGTTCACATACTTTTTCTTGCAACTGTATATACAATGTTCACGCAATGTACAGCGGCTTCATAAAGAGTAAATAGTTTCAAGCGCAGGTATTACTGCGGATATTCATGTCAGGTATCAGAGCCGGTTGTTTTAGCAAAAGGTCAATTATCAGAGTCAGGTTTTAGGTTCCTGTATCTGGAGCAAGTATGGTTGTCACATGAACATCAGACATCAAGACCAGGTATCAGAATCAGGTGTATTAGAATCAAGGTCAATTATCAGAGTCAGGTTTTAGGCTATGTTCAGACGGGCGAATGTCCATGCGGAAAATTTCTGTGTGGACATTCCCCTGACAGCGGAGCACTGACTGAACATGCCGGCACTAGGACCGGCACTTGGAAACATGCCGTCTCCTGGATGGCAAATGCATTTCTGTGCGTTCTCCGCAAAAAGAATCAACATGTCCATTCTTTCTGCGGACTTCGGAATCAGGATTTCCGCAGCAAGACATTCTGCCTTGTGCACAGTGCAGCAGAATCTCAATGATATCAATGGGACTCTGCTGCAGCGGAATATCCACTATGCTTAAAACAAAGCTAAGACTTCCTGTCTGTGATGATAAGGAGGATGCTACTGTAAGGTGATCAGTACAGCAGTACACAGTGAACAGTGACACCAGCAGATAGATGAGACAGTAGATGATGTTTACAGCTCAGCTTTCCCTCCCTGTGGAAGGATCTCTTTAAAGGGAACCAATCATCAGATTTTACCCTATATAACGCTTGGCAAAGCGTTATATAGGGTAAAATCTTAATGTTCACCATTCCCGGGGGATGCTCCTGCCGCCAGGGATGGTGAAGATATGAAGTTATAAACTAGTCACCGCCGCCGCCGTAAGTAGTCACCTGGGCGGGGAGCTCTTCTCACCAACTCCCGTTCTTCGGCCGGGTGCAACGCCCCCTCTGCTTGATTGACGGGCAGCATCATCGCTCTGCTCCGTCTGTTCAGTGAGCGGAACAATGACGCTGCCCGTCAATCAAGCGGAGGGGGCGTCGCTCCTGGCCGAAGAACGGGAGTTGGTGAGAGGAGCTCCCCGCCCAGGTGACTACTTACGGCGGCGGCGGTGACTAGTTTATATCTTCATATCTTCACCATCCCTGGGGGCAGGAGCATCCCCCGGGAATGGTGAGGACAACAATTTTACCCTATATAACGCTTTGCCAAGCATTATATAGGGTAAAATCTGATGATTGGTTCCCTTTAAAGGTCACAGAGTATGCCCAGTAACTTTTCCTGTTCATGTCAAAGGGACTGCTGCTCTCTGTTATTGCCTATGTCCATGGGGTTTGCTGGAAAGCATATGACTAAATGTTGTTCAAATCAGCTCCGGTAAGAAGACTGCACAATAATGTACAAAAATATATTTAAAAAAAATGCAATCATGGTTTATCCCTTCTAAGGACATTTTTGAACACCTCAGACCTTAGGGCCTGCATACAACTGCAAGCCTTGCAGCCCCAAAAGTTACACCCCCAAGATTTGTTCTTACATTGTAGTTTTGACCATACATCCCATTTTGAGCAGGATAGCTCCATTTTTTTTATTATTTTGTTCCGACTTAAAAAACAAAAAACAAAAAAAACAAAACTGGACAATCCTCTTGTGCTGCTGCAGCTGCTGGTCACTGTTCTTAAAGCCCATGCTACCTGATCTTAAAGTGGCAGCTCGCGCTGTGCCCTTTTAGGTCAGTGAGCAGTGGCTGCTGGTACTTGTGAAGAGTGACACCCCTGACATCATGCTGTGAGGAGCGGAGCAGAAGGATGTCAGGGGACCTTAGAAGAGCACAATCATGGACCCTGAAGTTGGCACCAAGACAATAACTAAACTACCACTTGCGTCAGCATCAGTGCTCCACTGTAAGTCCAGTCCGAGGACCTACTACTATGGCCCAGCCATAGTAGTTGGTCCCGTCCCCAGATTGGAGGAGCCATGGATCACCAAAGCGGCGGGGCAGTATGACTGACTCGCTGGGAGCAATATGTCTGAAGGGGCCGCCTACCTACTACTATATATGGGGATATACTGTAGAGGAGAGGGGGCCTACAACTATATGAGGGCACAAAAGGGGGCCTAAAGCTATATGTAGGGCAGTATACCTGCCTAAAACTATATTTGGGCGCAGTCATGGGTCCTACAACTATATATGGAGCAGTAAAGGGGCCTACAACTATATATAAGGGCAGTGTGAGGGCCTAAAACTATACATGGGAGCAGTATAGGGGCCCACAACTACATATTGGGCAGTATGTGGGCCTATATTTGGAGCATTATAGGGGTCTACATCTATATATGAGGCAGTAAAGGGGTCTACAACTATAAATAGACTTAATATGGGGGCCTACAACTATATAAAGGGGCAGTATAGAGGCCTACAACTATATATGTGTCAGTAAAGGGGCCTACAACTATATATGGGGAAAGTATGGGGTCCCACAACTAAATATGGGACTAGTATAGGGGCCTACAACTATATATGGGACAGTATGGGGTCCTACAACTATATATGAGACTAGTATAGGGGCCTACAACTATATATGGGGACAGTATGGGGTCCTACAACTATATATGGGACCAGTATAGTGGCCTACAACTATATATGGGGACAGTATGGGGTCCTACAACTATATATGGGACCAGTATAGGGGCCTATAACTATATATGGGGACAGTATGGGGTCCTACAACTATATATGGGACCAGTATAGGGGCCTACAACTATATATGGGACAGTATGGGGTCCTACAACTATATATGGGACTAGTATAGGGGCCTACGACTATATATGGGACAGTATGGGGTCCTACAACTATATATGGGACCAGTATAGGGGCCTACAACTATATATGGGACAGTATGGGGTCCTACAACTATATATGGGACCAATATAGGGGCCTACAACTATATATGGGACAGTATAGGGTCCTACAACTATATATGGGACTAGTATAGGGGCCTACAACTAAATATGGGACAGTATGGGGTCCTACAACTATATATGGGGGAAGTGGGGGGCCTACATGCCGGCCTACAACTATGTGGACCGTATAGGGGCATATATATATATATATATATATATATATATATATAGTGAAAGAGTATAGGTAGGTCAAACAATAGACTGTGTGTGATGGACCGGGCGAGATCTAGTATGTGTACTATAGAGGTAACCTGCACGGGCCCTGCAGCTAGCCCATAGGGGCTATATTAAGATTTTTAACAATTGCATTGATTTATCCTGTGAAATAAACACTATTTGTTTTACACACAAAGTCTCCAGACCTACTAACTGGATACTCATCACGTGTATATATTCTGCCCCATACAAACACAGAATCTCATTTGAAAACAAGCCATACACCTCCAGGGACCTCACTTGACAACAATATTAACCCTATGAGGTAGATTTATCAAAACCTGTGCAGAGGAAAACTTGCCCAGTTGCCCATAGCAACCAAATTGCTGCTTTCATTTTGCACAGGCCCTCTTAAACATGAAAGAAGTGATCTGATTGGTTGCTATGGGCAACCGGGCAACTTTTTCTCTGCACGGGTTTTGATAAATCCCCCTTATTTGTACATATACATGGTGGCAGTATGGGGGGGGGGGGGGGGGGGCAACTATATTGAGGCCCGTCTCGTTTTTGGCTACCCCAATGTCCCGTTTTTGTCTCAGGAAAATATGGTCAGCCCCACATATGAATGGTTACCGTTCCTGAAGTAAAGCAGCCATCTTTTTCTAATCCTAGATAACTCCCTTTATAGTTCTATGAAGCTCTAAGTGGGGCTGCTCCAGCCCCCGGGCTCTGTGGCGCCGCCCTAGTGCCCACAGGGTCAGTTTGACTTAGTAAAGTTTTCTGCATCTTTAAGAGGCCCCCCGGTTAGCTAGCGTCTGTAAATATTTGTATTTCATCAGAGGTTTGACTTGAAGCTTCGGGGCTAAATGCAATATCTTTAACATTCCTTCACCAACCATGAGCCATTAATACTTGTCATCATCTTTTTCGGCAGAATGACCCCTCAGGCAGCAGAAATGTTAGTGCTACTCTTACCTCTGCACCCCCTATAGCCGTGGCCTCCAAACTGTGCACCTCCAGTTGTGGCAAAACTACAACTCCCAGCATGACCGGACAGCCGTTGGCTGTCCGGTCATGCTGGGAGTTGTAGTTTTGGAACATCTGGAGGACCACAGTTTGGAGACCACTGCCTACAGCTACACCTTTGCCAGCTTTTGGTTTCCAGGAAATGATTGAAAAATATTCTCTTGTATGATAATCACAAACAGCTGGCCCTATGACGTGTCCCAGGGATCTAACATATCAGTTCCGCAGAATTCTGCCAGGACTCGGAGTACTCTGATACTAGGATTATCATTAAAGGGATACTCCGGTGGAAAACTTTTTTTTTTAAATGAACTGGTGCCAGAAAGTTAAACAGATTTGTAGATTACATCTATTAAAAAATATTAATCCTTCCAGTACTTAGTTGCTGAACACTACAGACGAAATTCTTTTCTTTTTAAAACACAGAGCTCTCTGCTGACATCACGAGCACAGTGCTCTCTGCTGACATCTCTGTCCATTTTAGGAACTGTCCAGAGCAGCATATGTTTGCTTTGGGGATTTTCTCCTACTCTGGACAGTTCTTAAAATGGACAGAGATGTCAGCAGAGAGCACTGTGCTCGTGATGCCAGCAGAGAGCACTGTGGTCGTGATTCAGCTCTGTGTCCCCAAAAGGAAAATAATTTCTTCTGTAGTATTCAGCAGCTAATAAGTACTGGAAGGATAAAGATTTTTTAATAGAAGTAATTTACAAATCTGTTTAACTTTCTGGCACCCAGTTGATTTAAAAAAAAAAAATAAAAAAAAAAATTCCACCGGAGTACCCCTTTAACATATTATTATTATAATTTTTTTTTTTTACAAAAATACAAAAACTACAAAATCTAAGTTGGTAAATTTCTCTTTTCTATGGGATTGTTATCTTATGTGAAGGCCTAAGGTTGTTTCCCAGCTTTCTGGAGTCCTGAATGACAGCTCCCCTGGCTTCATAGCATAAGGGCTCGTTCACATTTCGTTGATGGATTTCATACCGAACCCGTCCCCATTTAAACTCGCAGCGGGAAACACGCTGCAGGTTCGCTATCAAATCTGCCCATGTGAACGAGCCCTTATACTGCATCATTGCATGAATGATGCTGATTTGCTCTTCGGGAGTCTGGGAAAGGTAGGTAACGCTTGTAAATTGTTGTTGTTCAGAAACAGATAAAACTAAAAAGTTATAAGAATTTTTACAATTATTTACTGTAAAAATTTTAATTTTACTGTAAATAACAAAAGATTTGAGATAAAGATTTGATAATAAAAGGGGCATAGTATGTAGTGAAAAAATATATATATATTATGTATTTGTCACGTCAGAGCTCCCTCTTGTGGTATAAAGTATATGTGTTAGATAACTACTCTC